>NC_143480.1:64231521-64386577 GCF_027475165.1 Benincasa hispida | reverse complement strand
AATTAACTAACTTGGAACATGCAATCTAATAGTTGAGATAAATTACATCCTTCCAAATATTTAATTAATTTAAAAACACACTTTCCCCAAAATAAATTAATCCAATTTTCCCTTAAATTGAATTAAAATTCCAATCCTTTACAAATATATTTTAAATTAATTATCTTTTAACCCCAATTTATCAAAATAATGCTCAAATATTTCAAGATAATTTAATGCAAATCACGTCTTTCCAATTCAAATATCTTGTTGGAGTCGAGGAATTAGAGAACACTTTTTTCATCGTTTATTAAGCTTAGAATTTCGACAAAATAATAAAGTGAAAAACTTTATTCTACATCTTCGCCTTCTTCTTATATGAATCCAACTACAATTTATAAATGATTAGTTTGAGCTAGAGATTTCCAATTTTCCCATGGGGATGGGCCCCGCCCAGAACGAGGCGAGGATTCCCCGATTTGGCTGGAAATGGGGGGAAAAATTTTCCGTGGGCTAAACGGGGATGGGGACGGGGAATGTTCCCCATCCCCGTCCCCGCCCCGATTAGCTTTTACATATTTATTTAGTATAGTTATTTAATGTTATGTTATTATTATTATTATATAAATATTACATTTAAATTTCAAATTTGATTATTTATTGGGAATGATAATGAATATGCTTAAATTGAATGTTTAAATTTAGATTATATACGTAAATAATTTGATTTTATTTATTTCTTTCTACTACAAAAATTAATTAGCTTTTTTAGGCCAAAATTTGAGTAATTTATCTTCAAATTCAAATTATCATTCAAAACTAACCATAATAAACAATTTAGTGATAAAGTTAATTATTTAATTATAATTTGTTCACATTAGTGATTTAAATCAATTGACATTTTATACAAAAAAAAAAAAAGTAACAGGGAAAAGTTTCCCACGGGGAACTCGATCCCCGGAAATTCCCCACGGGAAATCCCTGCCCCGATTTTCGTGGATAATTTCATATGGATGAGGAATAAAATGGGGAACGGGGACAGGGATGGGGAATGACATCCCCGACCCTGCCTCGCCCTGTGAACATCTCTAGTTTGAGCTAAAGATCAAGGAAGAAAAAGAAAGACGGGGAGATGAAGAACAATGGGGAGGAAAAGAGAGAAAATGGGAAGAGTGATTCTTTTATAAATATTTGCCTTCTTAATCTTAAAGAGAAAAATGTCTTCCATTAATTTTTAAGAACCTCAGCTGATATTTATTTAAATTTTTCTTAAAAAAAAAAAGTTAAGAAATACCCTTACCATCAGTATGTAGATAGAAATTGTTAATATCTCGTTTAAAAAATACTTATAAACTTTCAAAAATTGCATCAAAATCTTTTTCCTTAACAAAAGGTTTAAATATTTTCTTATCGTTAGTATAATCAATTTTTTTTCATATATAGATAATCTCACGTTTTCTCAATTGTCCAATTTTTGCATCGATTTTCTTAGCAACCTAACAAAACCCACACACAACTCAAACTAAAGCATAAAATCCAACAAAGTCCCTTTTCCTTTCAAAACTCAAGAAGATTATGAATCCAAATACTAAAAACGCCGATAAAGGATTATCATCTTCGATCATGTGTAACCTTCTTGATTGATCACAACAAAATAACTAGATTTGATGTATCATAAAAAGGATTGATAAACGTCTTCATCGCTAAAAATTTGGTAATGTACATATTTTCTTTATTTTTCTACCTATTGGTTGTCTTCAAAAATATGACAAAATTCCCAATATCTCTCTTTAATTTTTGTATATTGAACTCATATGGCATATCAACACACACATTGTACGAATGAACAACCTTGTTAAGAATTTAGGCCCTAAGGTCATTTGGTTCCATTATTCTCTTTTTTCTTTTTAGTCTATAGACCTTAATTTTGAAGGAAGTAGTTCTAGAGATTGGAAAATAGAAGAAGGTTGGTAAGAGAATATTGAAGAAGAGAGAAAAAATAAGAAAAAAAAAATTAATAGGGAAGTGTTACGCCATAGAATGGAGGAGTGAGAGGAGATGAAAGAGGGTGTGATGACTAATGAGGTGTAGATAAAATGGTTTCCATCCATATAGAAAAGAACATTTTTTAAACACTTTATAAAGGTTAAGGGTTCTTATGCAACTTTGGAAGGAATATAAGTATTTTTTAAATGAGATACTAATTATTTCTATTCATATACTAACAATAGAGGTATTTTCTTAAATTCTTTGAAGAGAAGAGTATTATTGAAACTTTTGAAAGTTAAAGGCTATTTTTGAAATAAAGTATTAATGGTTTTCATCCAAAACTAATGATGTATTTTTTTTTTAAAAAAAGTTTAAGGGTATTATTGAAACTTTTGAAAGTTCAAGGTATTTTTAATAGAATGTATAATGTTCGAAAGTATGTTCTATAATAATTTAGCCTAAAGTTCTAATATATATATATATATATGTACATATATGTGTATATGTACATCTATGTGTATATGTACATCTATGTGTATATGTATATGTACGTATATGTATATGTATATATATATGTATATGTACGTATATGTATATGTATATGTATATGTATATGTATATGTATATGTATATGTATATATATGTGTATAACATATACATATATATATATATACACTATTGGAGTTAAAGCCCTTAAATAGAGTGTAGCTTGTTTTTTGTAAAGACAAATTATATATCTAATATAATAAGAAGTATTTTATTAATGTTTAGATTGTATTAAATCAATCCAATAAACTAAGATCCAAAGTTATTTTATAAAACTTAAATATGTATATGGAAACATATAGGTGGATCACGTTTAAGTGATAACCTAAACGGTTTGTAGTAGATGGATAAGATTGAGTACCTTATCCTGGTGACACTATAAATATGACCTGCTTTGTAGATGTTACAATTGTCGTAAAGTTCTAAAAATGATCTGATCCTGATCGTTCATGTGGAGACATGCAAGGTAGAGTATTCTATACAAACTGTTTGTATAAGATCGGATCACAAAATGAATAGTCTCTCTATATAACACCATTCCTAGAAGAGACTTACATTTTACTAGGATGACCATATGTGACTTGACCTTAATCTTGAGTGAGTTGTGAACTTTTATCTATGAGGGCAATCATTTGATTTGTATGGGTGAGAATGACCTTATTAGCTGACTCAAGAAGCCTATCATTTTGGAGATTTATCTGATAGAGAGCTAGGAACACAGCTACACAAGATTAAATTAACTCTTGTCCCGACCTTAGAAAAAATAGATAAATTGATCCTTTAATGGCTGATTCTAGGACTTGCACATTGAGACCTTAACCTCTCAATGGCCCGAGAGGTGTTGGTTTATAGTTAAACTATAAATTGTTTGTTCATTAGAGGAATTAGTGGTATTTAAGAGGTTAGATGTAACTATAGGGGTAAAACGGTATTTTGACCCAGCTATAATTATGAGCAATTTATGAAGAGTTGACTCTCTGTTGATTGTATATATTCGTGGACACAGAAATAAATTTACAGTACGAAGAGAGCAACTATCAGTATTTAGTGGAGTGATCAATAGGTAATGAACACTGATTAATTTAATTAAAGACTTTAATTAATTAATCTTATATCATTGGACCTTTTAATGTGTAGATCCATAAGGTCACTTTATTAGCTCACTAAAGAATATATAAGAAGAATAATATGAATTGTTCAAATCAATTGCATATTAATGAGATTAATATAATATGGTTAATTATAGATGTGATCTAAAATTAAAAAAGAAAAATATTTAAATAAAATTCAAATATTAAAGGGATGTATACGTATAAATATGTGATAATTATATGTTGTTTAATTAAATATTAAATATGATTTAATATAGTCGTTTAATTGATTAATTAATTAATTAATTAATTTTTGAGAAATAGAGATAAATAACCATGTGATGTTTATTTATTTATTAATTAATTAATTATATATATATATATATAATTAGATTTAATATATATGGTTATTTAATTATTAGACTAATTAATTAAATAAAAGTTATTTAATTAAATTAGAACTAGAGTAGGAATAGGAAAAACTAAGAGAAGGGGGCACCCCTCATCTCTATAAATAGGTCTTTATGGCCCATCTTCTCTTCTCTATTACTTCTTTCCTCTTCCAAGTCTTGGAGACCACACATCCAATTCTTGAGATTCTAGAGAATAACAAAGTTTCATTTGCGGTGGTATCCCATGATCATTGAAGAGATATTCTAGAGAAGACATGGAGGGAATGGTGAAGAATTTGGGAATCCAAAAAGGTAAGTTTTAGCTCTTTCCTCTTTTCTTCTCTTAAATGCATGCTATTCTTAATTTTTTATCCATTATGTTATTATTTTATTCCATATTTTGTTTATGTAAAATCAAAAAGAAAATTTCAAGGTGATCACACGCTTTCACTTGGGATTCGATCCCTTTAATTGTTTTTATATCGTATTTTGTTTATATAAAATCGAAAATAAAATTACAAGGCGGTTAGATACTTTCTCTTGGGATTCGATCCCTTCATATACATTATATATATACACACACATACAAGAAAAGTGAATGGCTAAAAATGTTTTTTTTTAAAAAAATGATGTTCTCAACGATGTCAACATGAGAATCTTGAAAACATATTACAATAAGGCATCTAAAATGTCGAGATGCCTCTCACGCACCATGTCCTAGCAAACATGTTTGAGCATCACCTTATATTCTTGCATGACAAACAAAGCTAATCTAGATGCCCATCTCATAGGAGCCTTAGATTCCAAGAAAAAAGATGGACTCTAAGCGAATTAAAATTTTTTTTTAGGAATGATAATTGAAAAAGCGCTAAGGTGACCCATCACGCAAACGAGAATGTTAAAACAAAGGCATTGATAACAAACATAACAACAAAATACCAATAGCAAAACACAAAAGTTGGTAACCTAGTTCGGTAAAATCCAACTACATCTGGGGGCAATGTGCCTAGGAAAGATAATCCACTAATATTAAAGAGTTAGCTGTTTATAACACAATACTTATCTGCAATACATAACTACTACAACGACTCATGTAGAGCTCAACTCATTATTCATCTAGGCTTCCCTTAGATGTGAGACTCACTCTCAAATGTACTTAGGTTCCCCTTAAGTTTGGTAATGTTGGTGTTGAATACTTTGGCTTCCGACAGTGTGTGAGACTCCTCTCAACGTTGTTATCATCCCCTTAAGTGAGTGAACTCCCTTCACTGATGAATCTTAAGATCCCCTAAGATGAAGAACTCCTTCTCTAAAGCTGAGTCTTAGGCTCCCCCTAAGACCAAAGTTCCCTTACGTTCAACTGTACCTTAGGCTCTCCCTAAGACAGAATAATCTTTACATTTTTGAACGATGCACACAACGACGTTGCATACAATAGATGAAGAACTTGCACAATGAAATGTAGTGAGCAAAGAGCAAGAATACCAATATGAACAATTCGGCCACAGAACATAAAACAACTTGCTCGATTAATAAAAGCAGCAACCCTAGATGATCAACATAATTGTCTTTAAATAGTCGAATCCAAGAAAGAAAGAAAATCCTCATTTGCAAAAGATAAGTTGCACCTTAATAAATAAAAATATTAGATGGAATGAATCAGTCTAAATTTTTTTGATAAGGAAAAAATATCTTGTAGGAAAATAAATTGTTGTCTGAAACATATGTTAAGACTTTATTTGAGACAACTGTAGAAACTAATATTTTAGAAAAATATAAAGCCAACCAATCAAATCTCCAACAAACTCCCCCTTTGGCTGATATTTTTTTTAAGGCAAAACAAACCAAACAACAAAGCACATCAGCAAAAGATAAGGAGTTGAAGGACTAACGTGTTGAACCAATCTCATTCTCCCCCATTTGTTTGACTTACAAAATAGTCAAAGCCAACTTCAACATAATTAGAAACCATGACTTTAAGAATGGTTGAAATTAGACAAAATCATATTTTGAACACCAGACATTTGATCAATCATAAGACTCCCTAGACAAACAATGGACATTTCAAACACAACACTACCTTCGAGATTATTCTATATAACATCAAACTTAACAGAACTAACTTCAGAAATATCACCAGCCTCCAAGACAGATGCAATGACATTTTTAGGAATCACAACAAACAAATTAATTATGAAATGTACAAGCAAGCAACGAAAACAATCAGAATCAATAAGCACTCTAATTACACTTAATTTGAGTTCTAAAATCATGAATGAAAATACTATTCAAAGAAGAGGGTTTCAAAACTAATACCTTTGAAGAAATCTACCAAATCCAAGTTACTCTCCACGAATTTGAGCTGCAAATTAACAGTGGACCACCAAGAGATCTTCTTTACTATTCTCCAACTTGGATTTGAGTGGTGGAACTATAGATTGAGCTTAATTAAGAGACAGAGGAGAGGGTTTTTTAGAGGGAGGATCTAAATTTCTACCGAATTTCATAAATTCAGCAGCCTCTCCTCTCAATCTTAGAAGAATTGAAGGTTTTTAAATATTTCGTACATGCAAGCACTCAAGGTATCAGCCACAAGACACTTCAAATGACACTCACATGCAGAGCTAGGTGTTGATTTTGTGTTTAATCCACCAAGCAACAAAAAAGTTTGGAAATTTTCACTATCTCAATTTTTATTTTCAACTTTTATTGATTAAATTTTAAAAAATTTAATCAAATATAAATTCAATTTCTCAAATTGAATTTGATAATTGAAAATTAATTTAATTTTTAAATAATTAATTAAATAATTAAAAAATAATTTAATATCAAATATTAAATAAACCAAATACCTAATTCATACATGAATCCCATTCATGTAATTAATATTTAAATCATCATTTAAATATTTTTAAACTCTCTAATTATTTTGAATTTCGATAAATTAAACGTTAATTATATTGAATATAATTATCCAAACCCTAATTTGAAATTGAACAATTCAAATTCAAATCCTAATTTAAAATTTGAACACTTCAAATTAAATTCCCAAGTTAAATTTGAACGTTTCAAATTCACTAAATATACTAATCCAAGATTTACGAGCTAGTAGAGGGACCTTATGGACCTACAGATCATGAGCGCTCCAACAATTTGAGATTAATTGGCTAAACTCTTTAAACTGAATTAATCAATATTCGTTAACTATTGAGACACAATAGTTCAGTAGTTACACTCTCCTCACTGTAGATATATTTCCATCCATTTGATTTAATCATAATCAGTAAGTCGACCATTCACAGGTTTTTGTAATAACGATTGGGTCAAATGCTATTTTACCCACAAAATTATGTCTTGCTTCTTAAGTCCTACTAATCCTCTAATGAACAAATGGTTTGCGGCCCAATCATTAAATTAAGTCCCTCTTGGGCCAATGAGAGGGTGGAGCCCCTTGTTCAAGACCTGGATTCAGTATTTAAGAAAACAATCTCTCTACTATCCCTAAATCGGATAGGTGTAAATTTCGTCTTGCACCCTATGTCCCCAAATATCTATCCGGTCTTACCTTTGAAATGGAAGGCCTATCGAGCTGGTGTTGTTGAGCCAACCCTCACCTATGAAAATCTAAGGATAATCCCAAATAAACAGGAGTTCATAGTTAGCTTAGGATTAAGGTCGAGTTACCTAGGTCATCCATTTGAAATAGTCAGTCTTAAACAATAAATAACATTATAAAGTAAGAGTGATTTATTTCTTGGTCTGATCTTATGTAAACTCATTGCATAGAACGCCCTTGTTCCTTATGTCACTACATGAACGAATCAGGATCACTTCGTTCGTGGCACATTACAACAAATTGTAACAACTACAGAGTGAGCCGCATCCAATAGTGTTACCAGAATAAGGCACCCAACCTTATTCATATACTATAGATCATTTTGGCTATTTACTTGAAATTGATCCATCTTTATGTCGCCACATAAAGTTCAAGTATTCATATAATAGACATGGATCTTAGTTTATTGGATTTAGTCTTTACAAGTGCAATTTACATATTTAACAACAATTTTATTAAATAAACATGAATAACAACTTTATTAATAATAGAAAATGTTTAACATTACAAACTGCGAGTTTTAGGATATACAACCCAAAAATTAGCACAACCTACACAAAGAAGGTTGATTTTCACAATTAAGACATACACACCAGTAACTTTGATTATGGGCTTCAAGCAACAAGCGACCTAAACTGGAATTTTCATTAATTTCTACAATTTAATTTTGCACAAGCCCAAAGTAGGCCTCAGGGCTTCATTAAAACTCTTAGTTTCAGTTGAAGATGTAAGGCAGGTATTGTTAATCATCTAGAGATGTAAGGGGGTGATTTTTACAAATTCTACTAGATGAGGACTTGTTACTAATTTCGGCTTGCTCAGAAACTGTCTAGATATTCTCTACTAGTGTTTCAATATTCTTATCAGATGGCATGTTAAAGAAGATGTTAGGAACATCTGCATTGACAAACGAAAGCACATTGATATCTTATTCTTCCTCAGTTGTAAAAATCGATAAATCAGTAACATCATCAATCACAACATTGATGGATTCCATTACACAACGAGTTCGTTTATTGTAGACACGATATACTCGACTATTTGTGGAATATCCAAGAAATATACCTTCATCAGACTTTGAATCCCATTTTCGTCTAGCTTCTTTATCGGCCAAAATATAACATATATTGTTGAAGGTATGGAAGTATTTACATTTGGCTTTCTGCCCCTTCAAATTTCATAATTTGTGTTGGTCATACCTATGCAAAGAGCAATCTGGTTGAGAATATGACATGTAGTGTTGAGAGCTTTATCCTAGAATTGAAGAGGGAAACTTTTGGCATATAACATAAAACAAGCCATTTCTTGGAGGATCCTATTTTTATGCTCAATCACACCATTTGGTTGGGAAGTAATAAGACCTAAAAACTCATGATGTATTCCTTCAGAGGAACAATTTAACAAACTGCATATTTTCAAATTATTTGTCGTGGACACTACAGATGCGAAGAATCTTCAAGTCTTTTTCTCTCTGAAGTTGAACACACAAAGTTTGACAGCAGAAAAAGTGTTAGCATTTTTTTCTAACAAATCGATTCAATTGTACCTCGAGAAGTCATCCAAACACACAAGGATATAGTGCTTCCCACCAAGACTTACAAATTGCATTAGACCATTGAGATCCATGTGCAGAAGTCCCATACTCTATTAGTTGTAGTTTGAGAAACTTATTTGTGAGAGGCTTTAATCTGCTGTCTAGCTTGAAAATTCCCACAAATGACTCCATGAACATCATGAAAAGAGGGTAAACAAATTATAGCATTTTTTGCTAAAGTATTTTGAACAGATACAATGCTTAGATGACCAAGACATTTACGCCACAATGTAGTTTCATTTTGTTTAGAAAAATGTTGGAAACAACATTAGTAACATTAAGAGAGCAAAGAAAACAGAGGAGCGCATACCTGTTACAAAAAAAGCTATGATATTATCTATAACAAGACAATTATCTTCAGTGAAGTTAACATTTAGTCTCTAATCACGACTTATGCGGATAAGGTTAGTAGTGAGCCATTCAACAAGCATTACATCTTCTAGTGGTGGGAGATCGGGATATTGCAATTTTTCTTTTCCAATGATTTTTCTAGTAGCACCATCACCAAATGTCACTTGGCCAGATCTCACAAATTTGAGATTTGTTACAAAAGACTTTTCACCAATCATATTCCTAGAATATCCACTGTCAAAGTACCAATCATCTGTTGTGGACAATTTACAATATGTAAATACCATATTGCATCTAACTCATACTTTTACACGCCACTCCTATTTTAGCATAGGAGAAAAGGGCTTTTGAACATTAATTTTGTTGACTTATATAGAAGGTAACCAAGATAAGTTGTTATTAAAACCCTACAATTTAAAATAATAAGATCAAATGTGAGCTTTTTTTTATCACAGTGATGACATATTTTACAAACTTCGGAGAGGATGTGGGAGCAGATGTTGAGGACACATATGCTGACATATGCTTCTGATCACATCCACCAGTAATCTTTTGTTTCCCCTTAGAAATAGACTGATCAATAACTCTTCTCATTGTTTCAGAGGTTCCAAGACCTTTAAACCACCAACTTTCTTCTCTTGAAGCAAGATCATAACATGACCATTCATTCATGAGTTAAACATCTTTATGCACTTATACATAGATTCTAACTCAGTCTATGCTTGATTCAACTCACGTTTAAGTTCAGAAATACTAGTCATCAGTCTATGGTTGTCAGAAATAAGCGACTCAATTCTTTATTTATGAATATCCATGGATTTTATATCCTCTAAGCATTATCAGTGTAAAATACAATAAGAAGTTTCAATCGATTCATGGGAATCTTCATCTTCTTCATTACTATTGTCCCTACACAAATTTTCTTGATTTCTATCTGTATGAATGTCTAGAAATGTTACTAACAAGCGCTCTAGCATCTTCTTCAGATTCACTTGTATCTTCAGCGTTTTTATTAAAAAAAAAAAAAAATTTAACACATAACTCTTATTTTGCCGTTTGAGATAATTTGAACATTTAGACTGATTGTGACCATAACCTTTACATTCCTTACAGTGGAAGGATTTTCTTTTATTATGATCAATACTGCTTGAATTATCAACATCCTTCTTCTAATTCTAAAATTTGTATGGATTGAATATGTGTTTCCTCTTTCTTTAACATGTTGAGGCACATAATTTTTCAGATTTATTTTTTAGTGCTTTAGAACCTTGTTAGACTGTTCATATATATCGAGTCTGTAAGAGATTCTTTTGATTCTACAATTTTACCTTCAAACTGATCATTTACAGAGGATTGGAGGGTAATGGTTTCTCTTGATATGTTTCCTATCAAAATTCATCTCAAAAGTATGTAGTGATCCCATGAGTTCCTCAAGTTTCATATCTGCAATATCTTGAGCTTCTTCTATAGGAGTTACTTTCATGTCAAATCTCTTAAGCAGAACCTGAGAACTTTTCTAACCAGCTTCTCTTCTAAGATCTTCTCAACTAAGGCAAAAGATTCATTAGTAATGTCAAGTAAGCAAACATTAAATTCAGCACTAGTTTCATCTTCAAGCATTTTTAAACCTTCAAAATTAGTGGTCAACAATTGAAGTCTAAACATCTTGACTCTCGATATTCCCTCATGAGTAACAACCGAAATTTCTCAAGCTTTCTTGGCAGACACACATGTGTTAATCAAACGAAAGATATTTCTATCCACAACGTTAAAGATAACATTAAGGACACGGAAATTCCCTATGCATGCTTTATTCTCAACATCGGTCCATTCGACTTCAAGCTTAGGAGCATTCTCAACATTAGGAACAATAATCTGAGGAGGAGTCCATCCAGTTACCACTACTTTCCGAGTTGTATGATTAATAGACTTTAAGAAAACTATTATTCTAACCTTCTAATATGAGTAGTTTGTTCCATCTAGAATAGGGTGTCGAGTAGTGGAGCTACCTTCTTTGATTTCGTTTGTGATCGAAGCACCTAAGATAAAGGTGACTCACTTTGAAACCAAATGAAAAAGTGTTGAGGTGACTCGTCACACAAACGCTTATGTTAAAAGGAAAGCATTGACAACAAATATAACAACAAAATACAACCAACAAGTAAGCAATTAAAGAGACACAGAAGTTGATAACCCAGTTCGATGAAATCCACCTATATCTAGGGAGCAATGTGCCTGGGAAAGATAATCCATTAATGTTAAAGAGTTAAGCAATTTACAACGTAGTACTTATCTGCAATACACGATTACTATAATGATTCACGTAGAGCTCAATTCATTGATCACCTAAGCTCCCCCTAGATATGAGACTGATTCTCAAATGTACTTAGACTCCCCCTAAGTTTGGTAATATTAGTGTTGAACACTTTGACTTTCGACAGTGTGTAGGACTCCTCTCAATATTGTTATCTTCCCCACAATCAGCAAACTCTCTTCATTGATGAATCTTACGATTCTCCTAAGATGGAGAACTCTTTCTTAGCAGCTGATTCTTAGGCTTTCCATAAGACTGATAATCCTTTCTCTTCAACTATGCCTTAGGCTCCCCCTAAGACAAAATAATCTTTACGTTCTTGAACAATTTACACAGCGACGTTGCACATAAAGGATGAAAAACTTGCACGGCAGAATGTAGTGAGCAAAAAGCAAGAACATCAAGATGAACAATTCGGCCATAGAATAGAAAATGACTTGCTCGGTTAACAAAAGCGACAATCCTAAATGATAAACATATTTATCTTTAAATAATCGAATCCAAAAAAGGAAAAAAAATCTCACTTGGAAAAGATAAATCGCACCTCAAAAAAAAAAAAAAGGTAAAATGAATCAGCCTGAATTTTTCCGATAAGGAAAAAATAATTTGCAGGAAATAAACTGTTGTTTGAAACAGATGTTAAGACTTTATTTGAGACAACTATAGAAATCAATGCCTCAGAAATATATTTATAAAGCCAACCAATCAAATCTCTAACCATTGTTAAATTCTCCTCTTTTTTTTTCCTCTCTTCTTAAAAACTCTAAATAGAGAGGAGGAACTCTCACATTTTTTAGCTCAGCTAAACATAAATGTAAGAAATTTCAACACTTAAATAGTCAATTTCTTTGAAGTTATTTTGAGTTATGGAAGAACCAATTTGATAACAACTTACATAGACACCATTATTTTTTAAAAGTTTTAAATAGATACTTTTGTTTCCCCCTATTTTTTTAATTCTTGTACCAATTTTTTAAAGGAACCAAATAGAATCCAGATCTTCTCAAAGTATAAAGTTCTATAAAATTCCACAAAGTCTCAAAATCATAATCTCTCCTTCAAAACTCAATGAAAAGATGAATCGCCACATACAAAATGGCAACAAATTGAATATCATCTTCCATCATGGAGAACAACCTTTAACTTACACTAAAATACTAACGTATTATTTTGTTAAAACATTTAAGTCCTAAGGTCCCTTAATGGTAATTTCATTATTCTCATTTTTTCTTGCTATGTCCTTTACACCTTGATTGAAGAGAGTAATTTTAGAGATTGGAGAATGAAAGAAGGGAGTAAAAGTATTGAAAAAGAGAGGAAAAATAAGAGTAACTAGAGAAATGTTAGGCTATAAATTGAAGTAGAAGAGAGAGAGGAAATAAAAAAAGGAGGTGGTTTAGTGAAGATAAACGGTTTCCATCTATATACTAAGGATAAAAATATTTTTTTAAAAAGCTTTTCAAGGTTAAGAGTAGGAGGGCCAAGGACGAAAGGTAGAGGTTCAATGAAAGACAGAAAGTTGTCGAAGTTTTTTATCAATCAAATAATATTTATGTTTAATATAAACACATTAAACTTCATAACGAACTAGATTAGAGGCACTAAGATAGCACATTTTGAGTGCTATCATCCAAGATGATTGATCATGATCGATGGAACCCAACCCATGTCCAATCTATATTTAACCACGACCTTTGGATGTCAATCCAAGTGGATTGACTAAAAAGCCCTGAAAGACCTTGCTAGTCCCATAAAGAACTCCTATAGAACCCATGGAAGACCCACACATAAAGAACTCTTGGAGCCCAATGGAAGGCCTTGCAAGACTCATGGAGGATTTTGCAAGACCTATGAAAAGGACCTTGCATGACCCATGGAGACCTTGCAAGACTAATAATTGACTTATGGAGAGCCTTTTAGAATCTTGTGAGACCTATAGAAGAACACTATGCATAATCTAGGGAGGACCTCACATGATCCATGAAAGGCCATATGCAGGATCCCTACTAGACCTATGGAGAACCATGTAGGATCGATGGAGGTCCTTTGCACCTTTGAATTAGTCTATAGAGTAATTGAACACAATTGTAGGTAGTTTACTCAAGATTTTCAATAGATGGTCCATAAAGGAACTTTTGAGAAGTTAGAAAGAGGGAACAATAATGAACTCGAGTGTCAATTACTTATCATTAATGTGTACATATACAATGTAAATCATTCGTCAATGGTACACTACAACTATAGACTATTTTCAACTATCAAGTTACTAACTTACCAAGATCGACTTAAGCCATCAAAGTATCGATAGTTTTACACCATAACCATGTTTAGTTTTCTTTGTTTTGTAGAACACTATTATTATCTTTATCTCAAATTACAAATTTACCATTGATCCAATTTCAGTATCAACTTAAACATTTAGGCCCGTTTGGTAACCATTTGATTTTTTGTTTTTGTTTTTTAAAATTAAGCCTATAGGCTATCTGCCTCCAAATTTCTTATTTTGTTATATATTTTTTACCAATGGTTTAGAAAACTAAGTAAAATTTTGAAAACTAAAAAAAGTAGCTTTTAAAAACTTTTTTTTTGTATTTGAAATTTGACAAAAAATTCAAATATTATAAAAAAAATATGCAAATCATTATAAGTAATGAGGAGGAAATGAACTTAATTTTTAAAAACTCAAAATAAAAAACAAAATGGTTAGCAAAGAAGGCCTTAAAAGTTGTTTTATTTTATTTGATTTCTTTTTTATAATTTAACCAAAATGCTTTTAGCATGTCCTTAAATTTCCTCAAAATATCTTGCTTCTCATACGCTCCTTGTCGGCGCTTGGCTTCCTTTCCTCTCCCAATTAAATTATTGTTGGTTTCCTCCCTCTCCCAATCCCTATATTTCCCCTCACTTTCTCTCTCCTTTTCCCCTCACTCAAAAGAACCTCCTTCCCTAAAAACCCTTTTTCCCTGCAATGAACGCCGGCGCCGACACCGGAAACAACCACAGAATCCTCGACGCCGTTAACCGGCGTAAGCCCACGAAGAAAACGAAACAACCCAACAAAAAGAAACCCATCAAAGTTGTTTACATATCAAACCCCATGAAAGTTCAAACCAGTGCTTCTAAATTCATGGCTTTGGTCCAAGAACTCACCGGCCGAGATGCTGACTTTCCCGACCCCTCCAAATTTTCCCCTTCCGCCGTCTGCGGCGGCGCCGCCTCCTCCGACCTTCTCCACAACACCGCATCCGGCGGTGGTGACGACGAGCACGGTGCTAGTAATCTTATAATGAATAATAACAACTGTTCACTTGCTGTCGAGTTGCCGGTAGATGACGACATTCTTGGTAGTTTTTACGACGACTTTGACGACCTGATTTTTCCTCCTCCGGTTATCGGAAACTTCTCTGGGTTGCTTCCGGCTGCGGCGGCGGTTGTCTATGAATCATATGCAAGGTGAAAATATTGATATATAATGTGTGAAAGATGGTTGTATCTTTTTAATTTTAGTTTCCATTTCTCTATAAGCTTTTTAATATACATATATATATTTAATCAGGGAGTTAATTGTTAACATAAATATCAAGGAATACATCTATATCATAATAAAAAGATGTTTGAATAAAAGAATGCGTATGAATTGTATGTTTTAATTTTAAATATTATATCTCTTATTTCTTGAGTATTGTTTGCCTTGATATTTGATTGTGATTTTCCTTGACATTTTAAGATGGGGATATATGAATTAATTATTAATACCATGTCAAATATTTTAATTTATGAAAAAAATAATACTCGAGTATATGTCAAGATGCACCTTTTTTGTACACTGGACTTCATCTCACACAAGAAAAACAAATATTTTAAGAAGAAAGAATAAAAGCTTTTCACTAGGCAAATTACAATTAGATTAGATGCACAAAGATGAGTACAATTTATGATACAACAATTAGTATTTTTCTTATGAAAATATCAAGTAAACAAAAGTTTTTAGAGTAGATTTAGAAGTGATTTGAAATTGTTAAAACACTTTTGTCAAGTTCAAAATCAATCTAAAATACACCCTTAATCACTCAAAGTCTTTTTAATGTTTAATATTATACATTTGAATATCATTTTTGTATCATCAAATTTTGTTTTCAACGATTAAAAAGATATTTAAAAGCGAGTTTAACCATTTAAGAATGACTCCAAATTATGTCCTTGGTAATAAACTAAATTTGGGTTTTCATGTGTGTGTGTATATATATATATATATAGCACTTTTTTTTTTCCTTGGTATAATCTCACAACAACTTGGGGAAAGGGGTTGAAGTGAAATAATGGAATTGGCTGAGCTATCAAAGATATGATAAGTTATAACCTCATAGCCAAACAAAACCTCAAAGACCCATAAAGGGGTCAATGTAATAAACTTCCATATTTAAGAGCTAAAGAATCTTAAATTGTTAGATTGAAATAAAACAAATGATTATTAGGTAGATTGAGGGAAATGGGATAAGAATAAGGGTGGAATATGTAAGGGATACACATCCTCTTATTTGATACAAATTTGAAAGCTTTAAGCATGAGAATAAACTATACTCGTGCATCCTTTATATCTATGAATGATATCCATCCAAAAGTTTGGATTTTCTTAATGTCCACTCTCTCTCCCCTCTTTCAAAACATGAATTTATTCTTTTATTTTATATTTATTAAAATTATTAATTTTAATTTTCTTTTACAAATTAATTAATATGTGAAAATATTATTTATTATTTAGAAAATTATATTAAAATTTTAAATTATAATATTTGAATTTAACTACTCCAATTTCATAAATTAATTAATTATTTTTTGAAATATAAATTATTTTTTTTTAGAAAAAAATATATATACACAAGGAATATATATATAATTTAGTTTAATAATTTTTTTATATATATATATACACTAACTGTTAATTCATTAATAAATCATATATGTAGCTAATTAATTTCCATTATGGTTAGTATTTTATGAGATTATTTTTAAATAGTTATAATTAGATTATCATTGATTAATTATAATTCATTAATTTTTAATACAAAATGTTATATTTATTTTCTCAAACTAATTTTGACGGTTTTATTAATTAATAAATTGTAATTATATACATTCATCAAATTGTTCCATCAAATTATATAATCATGTAACTTTAATTATAAATTATTTATTTCACAAATACTTGTAATTAATAGTTTAATTAATATTATTGTTTGATTATTAAATAATTAATTTTGCTCTAAACTTTGAATTAAATTTATTGTTTATCAATTAATGTATTAAAATTTTATAGAGGTTTCATGATTAATTTTGTAAATTTAATACAAAGATAATTTATTCCTATAAAAATTCTAATAACATTCTTATGCACAACCGAACACAGTTAATATCCTTGATTCCCAGGATTCTTTTTTCCATTTTTTTTATTCGTAGACATTCTTAATTCCTAGATATCTATAAAACCTCAAATCAAATGATCCCTTAAGGGGTATTTGGCCATGGACTTCATAAATTGGTGTTAAATAACCTAATTCTACCAACTATTGAAGTTTACATATTTATCGAGAAACTTCATCTTATACCCTCTTTCTTTCTTTTGTATATTTGTTTAGGAACTTCATCTCCACAATTATACACCCCAAACATAGATTTTCTAACTCCAACATATTAACTTTAGAACTCAACTCATGACTTGAGAACTTAACTCAACGCTCCAAACACCCTCTTAATCAAGCTTTTCTAAAAAAGGGTATATAATGTATCTATATAACAGTTGGAAGAAGTTTTTCCAATTCCTTTTTTCTTGGAAGGTTTTTGGTAGGAAAAAGACAAGAGTAAAATGTATATAGATTAACTTGAGAAAAAGTGATTTACAGACAAGAACCTGATCTTTTTGCCATAAAATTTTGATAACATGGATAATCTTTTGTTTTGCTTTTCTTGTAGTCTATCTTCCCTTCTTATCTTTACAGTTTACAAAGGCCTGTGTCCAAATATATTTTCAATAGAATAAAAAGGGAAAATTAAGTAGTTATTGAATCTCTATCTTCAAAAGGGTAAAAAAATACTTAAAAAACAATCTTGCAAACCCTAGTTATTTAGTTATAGAGATTCTTATTATTTTTTGGGGAAGGATCTAAATGGCATTTTTTTTTTTGCTATATTGTAAAAGAAAGGGATCACATCACTCCATATCAAAATACAACTACAAATAATCTTTTATAATCCTTGGTCCCTGCTTATTAAGACAAAACTAAGAAAGTGATAGATAGACTAAGACTAAGGTTATTTTTTCACATAATTTTAGTTTCATAAATAGTTTCTTTTTTGTTTTCATTTTGTTGGGAGGTAGTAGACTTACCCCTTGACTTGTCTAACTTTATTTAACTATTTCTAAAGAAGTTTATATTTATTCAATTAATTAACCATATGCCGATTGTTTTTTAGTTGATCCAATACAAAGTAGAGTAGGAGTTTTCATTGATCGATTTAGATTGAGTTGATGTAATTTTTAGACTCAACCCAATTATTCGAGTTATAAATTTTTCAACCCAAATAACCCTTATAAAATAATGAACCAAATCCAAACCACCAGGGAGGTTGATAAGAATTTTGAACACCCCTAATGTGGAGCAATATAAATAAGAACTTGAAAACATTTGAAGAGATTTCATAAACCCTAGTAATATTTGTTCTTCTTTTTGGGAAATATCTAAGTTGAAAAAGAAATTTGATCTTTTGTTTTTCCAATTTATATATAATGCAAATGAAACGTACTTCATAGTCTTAAGATCAAGACCAAAATACAAAGGGTGAAAGGAATGACTTTAAGTAATTGAAGTTTTCTCTTAGATTCTAAAAATGATAGATAAGTTCATATTTTCATGGGGTTTTTTTTTCCCACTTTCCTCCTTCCAAAATTTTCAGTATTGGAAGTTTAATTTATATATAAAATGTTAATTAATCAGTATGGAAATTTTTGTAGATCCTTGTGAAATGTTGTGGCTCCACTACCCTTAATCAAAACACAACTGAAAAACTAGAGATATGTCCAATTGGGTTTGAAGCTTCTATTATCAGCCTTAAGTCGTGATATATATTGGTTAAAACTGGAACGTTAAGGCTATAGAGAGTCTCGTTAGCCATCAAACTAGTGATTCTAAAGACTTTAGGGCGAAGATAGCCTCCCTTACAGCAATAGGATCGAAAAGAAACCAAATATGTTTTATCCTTCAGGTTGTCTTTTATCCAGAGTTTTGAAAAATAACATATTTTCCCCACTCGACCATTCTCGAGACTCGATCATCATACCATCGGGATTTTGAGTAAACTGAGAGTGAGAGGCTTTCTTTTGCTTCTATGTAGTAGGCTTATCATCGTTGGGAATGTCCTAGAATTCGCAGTTCGTAAATTTTGTGTTAAACATTCTATTTATCAATAAAATATTATTGAGTATCTTATTCGATAAAATTGTTGATATTGCATTCTATTATAAAAATCCAATAAACATATCCATGGCTATAGTATGAATGCTTTAACTCTATGTAGTGACATAAACAGGATCAAGTTAATAGTATATAGCCTAAATGGTCTATAAGTATATGGATGACATTGAGTATCTCATCCTGGTAACATTATTGGATGCAACCCATTTTGTATAGATAATACAAATGATGTGATCCATAGATAATTCATGTAGATACATGTGAGTGGGGGGCATCCTATGCAATGAGTTTGCATAAAGACTGGACCACGAAATAGTCACTTTTCTTTATAACGTCCATTTACTATTAAAATTGACTATTTCATACTAAAGTAACCTAGGATAACTCGATCTTAATCCTGAGCTAGCTATGAACTCCGGTTTATTCGGGATTGTCCTTTGATCTGCATGGGTGAGTGTAACGCTTCTGGGATGTATAGTATAAGTGCTCACAATGATGCGATACTACTTCTATTTATACGTTAATTATGGGTGTTCACGTAGTATGCCATGCGTTGTCATAAGTTTCCTTACGATGGAACCAAGTGTAATTCCACCGCAAATTTCTCGATGTGATCCGAGGTCGAACACGGGGAAATGGTTTAGGTTATTGCGGTATGTTCATGGTATATGCGACCAGGTTTTCAATCTTTTAATAATGAGTTTGTACAAGTATGTAAATTATGATAAAATAAAGGAAAGCAGTAAAGATGCGATAAAACATAAAAATACAATAAACCTAAGCTAGATGTTACAAGATATACACTTCATGTACAAGATGCTGGGATTAAGGCTGGCTGTAAAGGTTGTGTAAAGACGTGAGATGCGGCGACAAGTCTTGTGGACAGAATAGAAAGAGAAAGACAAATAATACAAACAACGCAAGTTCTTAATTGGATTGAAGGTACAAATATTGTTCCGCTCTTCTCTTGGCGTACACCTCTCAATGATCGACCGCGCTCCCATATGTCTGTGGTGAAACAGAGATTAACGTAATGAACGCAAGGTTGTTTCCATGTCTGGAAGTACTACTCGCTTTAGTTAACGCACTTTTCTGGCCTTCTCTCGATAGATCAGAATGACATCTTCACTTCTGCTCTCACAGGTGAAGATGTCGTCTAGCATGCTTTAGCTAAATGTATTTTATAACTTTAATACAGATTAAGTTCTTAGTGATTCATATTGCTCATCAGGGGATTAAGAAGACATCATGAACAAAGTGAATAATGGGTGAACGAAAATAGACAGAGAATGGTAAATGGAATCTATCAAAACATTTAATATTTCTATTAAGCGTTTGATACATGATGTGTGAATGAAGAGATAAAGAAAACATGAAATACACAGTGAAAGAGAGATAGAACAGATACAAACAAGTGTCAATGTCTTGGTACAGATTTGATGTAGATCTGCTTGCTGGATAGGATGGTTTTGATGGCAGGAAGAGCTTCCCTCTCAGGCTTGCTCCACCAATAGCATGGTTCTTTGCACAGAGCTTCGATCGGGCGTATGGCAGGTCGAATCTGAGATTCACCTCTCGGCTTTATCTCGTTTTCTTCCTGGATTTCTTCTCTTAAGTACTCAGCTCAGCCTTTTCTCTCTAAAATCTTGCAGCACTTAGCCCAGTATCAAATAGCATACCTTTTTTCTGAAATCAATAGGGTATTTATAGGTGCAGATCTTTGACTCTGGCCTTGTGGTCCCCACTTGGTTGTTATGGTAATTCTAAAGATGGAGGGATATTATTCCTTCTGTTATACAATCAGACCATCAATTCTGCACAACTGTTAGTTATACACGTGTCTTAATCCTCCGTTCTTGCGTTGCTCAGTTGCATCTTTCGATCATAGGTTCGCATGCGATGTTTTTTTTTATTACCGCATGCGGTTAAAGCATAGCTCTGGACCGACTGTCGCATTGCGCTGTCACTGCGGTAATCGTCTCTTCATGATTGATCAACGGGCGCAATGTGACAGAGATGCATTGATTAGTCTCTCATGAACCTTGAGCACAAGCGGTGACTTGGTCTCCTGCAAAACAGAGTAAAGTTCGGCTTGTCTTCCATCTTTTTTATGTTAGTGAGTGTAATCGCAAACATTTATAATTATTGTCATACTAGGCTAATTTTCATACAATTGGCGCATAATTACTAACTTTTGGCTGCAATATCTAGATAAGGTGACATAAATAACTTGTATTTCTATAAGTTATCAATGAGAGTAGTCCAACAACACTGCTCAATAAGCCTTCCATTTTGGGGATAAGATTAGATAGATAGCTGGGGACATAGCCTTGCAAGATGGAATTCACTCCTACCCATTTTAGGGTTAACAGATAGGTTGTTCTCTTAAGTGTTGAATCCTGGTCTTGAACAATCGAGGCCCTGCCCTCTCATGATAGAGAAAGACATAATTCATAAGTGGTATTATAAATCAGTTGTTCATTAAAGGGCCAGTGGGAGCTTAAAGAACAAGATGTATTTACAGGAGTAAAAAGGTAATTTTAACCCAGCTGTAAATACGACAACTTGTGAAGGATCGACTTACTGATTATGGTTAACATGGACAGAAATACATCTACAGTGAGGAGAGTGCAACTATCAAACAATAGTGGTGTGTCTTCATGGTTAGCGAAAAGTAATTAATTCAGTTTAAAGAGTTTAACTAATTGATTACAAATCATTAGAGCTCATGATCGGTAGGTCCAGTAGGTCCCTCTACTAGCTCATAAATTGGAATAATGAATTGAGTATAATTGGATGAATTTTGAATTTAGGGATATGAATTTGAAATGTTCAAATTCGGTTTTAGGGTTTTTCAATTAATTGTATATGATGCAATTAAAATTTTTTAAATTAAAACGAGATTGGAGAATCAATTAATAATTAATTTATGATTTAAATATTGATTATATGAATTTGAATCATATTGATGGAATTGATGTTTTATTAATCTAATACTAAGATATGAAATTAATTAAATTAGTTTTATTTAAATTAATTAATTTTGAATTAATTTTATAAACCTAATGAAAAATAAAATTTGAAATTATTTTGAGTTAGTGGATTTTTCCCAAAAATTGGAAAAATCCACTGGCTTTAATTCCCTGACTGATGCTCCAAATATTTGTCACCGAAAAGCTGAATGTACTTGTTATCGTTAGCGGTTGTCAGCTTAATTCGAATTCGACCGGCATCAGCTTTCTGTCCCATCGCGATTAATTATGCCTTTCACCTAGATGCGCCCACCAAGTTGAGTTGACCAAGTTGCGGCAATCCTTCTTGAACGAATGTTTGCGAACACAATCACCGCAAAGCCTTGCGGTGAAGTTGCGCTCGACCAATGATTTCCTATGATCGCAATTTCCACCTTGCGTCAACGCATAATCTGCATAAAAATACAAAAATCAACTGTTCCTATGCGATGAACGCATACAACCGCAATATTATGAATGTGATGCTTTTTGGATGCAATCTAACATATTTTATCAATGTAAGCCAACATTGTTTAAGAACTTAGCACTATGATAACATGCATTTCTGCCTGTTATCACACCCCCAAATTTAAACAATGCTTGGCCTTAAGCATAAGCTAAGATTTCCTTTAGCAAGTTAACCGTAATGTTCTTTTCCTAGATTTCTCAAGGATACTTCATTCAACTCCTACACACCAAAATTTCCTTAAGTCTTATTCAAGTCTCTTCTTAAAATATTTCTAAGACCTAGGGATCGCAAGCTTAACCTTCAAAAGGACTTTACTAACTTCCAAAACATCGCATGATTTATTTCAAAAAGAAAATTTTTCACCGGGGTGTCGAATGATTTTTTCCTTGCATATTTCTTGACATTATTATTTTTTTTTTGACCTTGCGCTGATCCAAGTGCCTTGCCTTCATTTTGGCTTACCCCCACATGTGTCATGCGGACATCCAACTACGAGCAATATGCTCTTCCTCAGACTAAACTCATACCTATTTGGCAGCAGAGTTGCGGTCATTTATTTAAGCGTTGATCCTGGTGACTTACTTTCATTTTGGCTTGCCCCCACGTGTGTCATGCGGACATTCAACTATGGGTAAGTGCCCTTCTCAACTTAACTCTTATCAACATAGTTTCCCCATTGCGTTGACAGTGGAGTTGTTATTCTCAATTTTTTTTTAGATAGCAAGGTTGAAAATAAATACCTCACCTCCAAATTTAAAATGAATGTCCTCATTTCCAAAAGATTGAAATAAGTTATGCGATATTCTTAGAAAGCTTCGTAAAGAGAGTTTGAAAGAAAGCTAGTAAACCCTTAACTTCTAGAAATATTTCATGAGGTGACTATCTTAAAGTTAAGTTGACTCTAGTATATACGAAAGAAATAGAAGTATGTTTCTCATCATTGAAATCATACTTGGCAAAGAAACAACATGCGGTAACCTACTAAAGTTATCCATGTCAAATGATTACGGGAATCAAAGAGGATGCGGTGATAAAAGTTTTTAAAACTTCGATGCAATAGTGCACAATTTGAAATAAAGTTAAGGAAGAGTACACCCTCAAATTTGTGCTATTACCCGCTTTATGTTTTGATGCATCCTTCTTTGCGGCGATCTATCTTCTTTGGATTGCGGTGACGGGATTTGATGAATTGCTTCTTTGTGTAACATCTCCGCAATCCTGTGCCACAATCGTTGCACGAAAAACAGAGAGAGAGTTAAATCATTTTAAACAAAACAAAATTCGTTATCGCAATCTCCCATTTTTTTTTTTTTTTTTTTTTTTAGAATAAGAAGAGTAAGAATAAATAAAGACTGAAAAAGGTATAGTGAAGATATAGTGAGAATTCCGAATAGTGGAGAAGAATTGAAGATTCCATGCTTCCCAAAACTTGCATCCCTGATGGATTGTGATCGTCTGATAACACAGGGACTACCTACTTCCTTCTTTATTCAAAGTTCCTCAGTTCCATGGAGTCGACTTGGCGATGCCAGCCTTCTCCATGATACGCTTTTACACATTTTCCATTAACTTTGAATATGTTGGTTCTGTCATCATTTGATAATTCAATCGCACCATACAAAAATACTTGTCTAACTATGAATGGTCTAGACCAACGTGACTTTAGTTTTCTCAGGAAGAGCCGTAGATGCGAGTTGAAGAGTAAGACCCTCTGCCCGACTTGGAGGTTTTTGCCGCATATGTGTTCGTCATGCCAGCGCTTGGTGCGTTCCTTGTAAATCTTTGCGTTCTCATAAGCGTTAATCCTTCATTCTTCTAGCTCGACCAATTGATTTTTTCGAGCTTCTCCTGTTTTTTTAAAATCAAATTTTAGCTTCTTTACTGCCCACAGTGCCTTATATTCCAGCTCCAAAGGCAAATGACACGCTTTACCAAATACCAACGCATATGGGGACATACCTATTGGTGTTTTAAATGCAGTCCGGTATGCCCACAATGCATCGTCGAGCTTCGTTGCCCAATCTTTTCGAGAAGGCCTTACTACCTTATCGAGTATCAGCTTAATCTCTCGATTGGACACCTCGGCTTGATCATTCATCTATGGATGGTATGTGGTAGCCACTTTGTACAGAATGTTATATTTGCGTAGTAGCTCTTTGATATTATGATTGACAAAGTGGAACCCTTCATCACTTATGATGGCACGTGGAGTGCCAAAACGAGTGAAAATGTTTTTCTTCAGGAATTGAGAGACTACCGCCACATCACTTGCGGCGCATGCCACTGCCTCTACCCACTTGGAGACATAATCGACGGCTAATAAAATGTTGTGTTTACCATTCGAAGGAGGGAATGCTCCCATGAAATCAATACCCCACACGTCGAACAATTCAAGCTCTAAAATGGTGTTCATCGACATTGCATGTTTCCATGAAATGTTACCTATGTGTTGGCACCGATCACACTTCATTACGTAGTCAGCTACATCCTTAAACAATGTAGGCCAAAAGAATCCACTCTGTAAGACTTTAGCTGCGGTGCGCTATCCTCCAAAGTGCCCACCATATGGTGAGTCGTGACATTGCGATAATATGCGTTGTTGAGCAGCATTTGGTACGCATAATCGCAAAATCTGGTCTGCCCCTCTTTTATACAGATTCAGCTCATCCCAATAATAATGTCTGCATTCATGTTTGAGCTTCCTCTATTGGTGGTAGGTGTAATCTTCAGGAAATTGCTCGCAAACCAGATAGTTGACTATGTCAGCATACCAAGGCAATTCTTCAATATGGAACAGCTGCTCATCTGGGAACACCGCACTCACCTCTGATTCATTGCGGTCAACTTCAGGGTTTTCCAATCTAGACAAGTGATCCGCAACTTGGTTCTTTGTCCCCTTTCGATCAATTATATCTATGTTAAATTCTTGAAGGAGGAGAACCCATCTGATCAATCTCGGCTTTGCATCCTTCTTTGTCATTAAGTACTTTATTGCCGAGTGATCAGTATGGACGAGTATCTGTGGTGGTATAATTTTTCTGAGAAGGATTTAATGTTTTACTCGCATATGCGATGGGATGCAAGATTGTTTTTCTCTTTTGTGCCAAAGATGCTTCCATTCCATACCCGCTTGCATTGTATATTATTACAAAAGGTAGTGTCCAATCAGATGTAATTAACATGGGTGCGGTAATTAGTGCATTCTTCAAGACTCTGAATGCGTTGAGCAGTTGTTGTCAAATTCAAATTTTTTGCCAGCTTCTAACAACGTACTCAATGGTCGTGCTATTTTCGAAAAATCTTTGACAAGGCGTCTGTAGAATCTAGCGTGCCACAAGGAACTTCGTACAGTCTTCACGCTTGTTGGAGGTGGAAGTTTTTCAATTGCTTCAATTTTTTCTTTGTCCACCTCCAACCCATCCCGGGAAACCTTGTGTCCCAACACTATGCCCTCCTTTACCATGAAATGGCATTTTTCCCAGTTGAGCACCAGATTCGTCTCTTCGCATATTTTCAGTATCTTTTCCAAGTTGGCTAGACAGAGTTCATAAGTGTTCCCATAAACAGAGAAGTCATCCATAAAGATTCCGACAGAGTCCTTAAGATAGTCTGAAAAGATGGCCATCATGTACCTTTGGAAGTTCTTGACGCATTGCAGAGGCCGAACGACATGCGGCAGAAAGCAAAGATTCCATATGGGCAGGTGAATGTGGTCTTGTCTTGATCTTCTGGAGCAATCATAATCTGATTTTACCCGACATAACCATCCAGAAAGCAGTAAAAGTCATTTCCAGCTAGACGGTCTAGCATTTGATCAATGAATGGTAGGGGGAAATGATCTTTCTTTGTGGCCGCATTCAGCTTGTGGTAGTCCATGCAAATGCACCACCCAATGAAGGTTCTTTGTGGTATTAGTTCATTGTTTTTGTCGGGACTACATTCATACCACCGTTTTTTGGCACACACTGCACGGTGTTGACCCACGTGCTATCTGCTATAGGATAGATAATGCCCGCATCTAACCATTTAGTGATCTCCTTTTTAACGACCTCTTTCATCGTAGGGTTGAGTCTGCTTTGATGTTCAATCGTTTCCTTATGGTCCTCTTCAAGACGAATGCGATGCATACAGTATGCTGGGCTAATTCCTCTAATGTTGGCGAGCGTCTAACCAATTGCTCACACAAGCTTCCTCAAAATGCTCATCAATGCATTCTCTTGGACTTCATTAAGCTCAGAGGAAATAATAACCGACAGCTTCTCATTCTGCCTAAAAAATGTGTACTTTAGATGGGTCGGTAGGGTCTTTAATTCCAGTGTTGGTGGTTCTACTAGGGACAGTTGCGTTGTTTTCTTTCTTCTTTTTTTGTTGGCTCTTCTTCTTGGTTTGCTATCATTTCTTCTTCCTTTCTTATTTTTGTTATGATCGCATTACAGGCAGCAATAGATGCGCTGGCATCCTCTTCTTCATTTTATTCATCAAACTTTTCTTCGCCAATCAAATTCTGGTCATCATCTGAGTCATGTAGGTCTTCTTCGTCACGAAACTTCATGGCTCGAATTATGTTGAACTTGAGCTTCTGTTTGTTGATGCTCAAAGTGATCTCCCTTTTATGCACATCAATATGGGCACGACCTGTTGATAAAAATGGTTGCCCTAGTATGATGGGCACATCCTTGTTGGCCTCGTAATCCAAAATGATGAAGTCGGCTGGTATGATAAATTTTTCAATGGTGATCAACATGTCCTTCACCTTTCCCTCGGATGTACCAGAGATCTATCGGCCAGTTGGAGAGTCACGGTTGTGGGCAAAAGTTGCCCTACATCCAGCTGTCTAAATATTGATAGAGGCATCAAGTTTATGCTGGCTTCAAGGTCACACAACGCCTGCCTAATGTACAGTTCTCCTATGGAGCAAGGTATAGTAAAGCTCCCAGGATCGCTCATCTTCGGTGGAATGATTGATTTTGAACCTTGAGTTAGCACCACCGTGGCAAACTTACAAGTGCCCCTCTTTTTGGTTACCATATCCTTCAGAAACTTTGCGTAGGCAGGCATCTCCTCAATCGCTTCGCTGAATGGAATATTAACATGTAATTGTTTTAACATATTTAGAAAGCGTTGGTACTATACTTCTTCATTCTTTTTCTTCCTTAGTGTCTGCGGGAAAGGGGGTAACTGCACTTTCACAATCTCCATCTCAGTTGGCTTTGAGGTCAACGCAACCTCTGGTTCCATTGCTTCTTTTTCTCTTTCTTCTTCTTGCGTCATTGCAATTTTAGGTTCTGTCGCAATGGGAGCTGTCCGACTAAGCTCCTTCTTTTCTCCTTCCACAGTTTTCCCACTTCGCAATGTCACAACCTGACATTGCTCATTACCTGATCCCCCTGGGTTGCATGGGAGTTCTGTTGAACTCGGCAAAGCCCCTTGCGGTCTGCTCTTTAGCTCACTCGCAATCTGGCCCATCTGTAATTCTAGATTGCGGATGGACGTAGCCTGACTTTGAAGCACCGTCTCATTTTTCTCTATATACTGCTTCAAATGGCTCTCCAAGGAAGATGATTGCGGTGGTTGCGAGCTACTTGCTTGATTGTTTGTCTGACCGTTGTTATGTGGGAAGAATCCAGGTGGCCCTTCTTTCTGCGCCACGGGTTGGAAATTCTGTTGCTGATTCTTCCAAGAAAATTTTGGGTGGTTTCTCCACCCGGGATTGTAGGTATTCGAAAAGGGATTATTTTTTACAAAGTAAACGGACTGTGGATTTTGCGGGCAATCTTCCATCGCGTGCCCATCATCGCTAGTCGTACACCTTGCGGTGTTTTGACTAATTGCATTGATTTGCCCATTTTGCGGTGTTGGACTGCTGATCGCAATTCCCTGAATTAAGTTCATCATTGCGGTCATCTTAATTTGTAATGAAACAATAACACCATTACTTGCGTCAGTATCCTTGATTCTCAACCTCTGATCGCTCTCTCGCCAATCTTCGTGGTGCTTAGAGATGCGATCCAAGATATTCTTAGCCTCGTCATACGTTTTGTCAAGCAGACCACCAGCGGCTACTGCATTGGCAGCGGTCTGCGAAGCCGGATTCAAACCATGATAAAAGATTTCCATCTGAAGGCAGTCTGGCAAACCATTGTGTGGACAGCCCCTGACTAACCTTTTAAACCTCACTTAGGCATCATTGAGCGATTCGTTCATGTCTTATTCAAATTTTTTTATGAGTTTCCTACGCCTAGCATTCTAAGTAGGTAGAAAATATTTCTTCATAAATTTCTCTACGACCTGCTCACATGAAGTGATCTCTCCCGCCTCGAGAGAATATGCTCATTTCCTTGCCTGATCACAAAGTGAAAATGGGAACAAAGTTAGTTGAACTTCTCTGGCAGAGATGTTCGGGAACACAAAAGTATTGCAGATTTCAATAAAGCTTCGGAGATGGGCGTGCGGATCTTCGCCATGCCGGCTTCCAAATTGTCTTGCAGTCTAGATCATCTGCAGCATCACTGGTTTCATCTCGAATCTACTTCCATCGAGGGCAGGCCTCATGATTTCTAGAGAGAAATCATAGAGGTTTGGCGATTCATAGTCCCTAATGGGTCTATTATGATCGTTAGCCAGAAGGATTGGATTCGCCATGACGTTGTTATCATTTGGTGCTCTGTTTCCAGGCTGTTCCGCCATCTCTTCTTTATCTGACTGTAGTTGTTGTTGGTGGTCTCTCAGTCTTCGGCTAAAGTTCTCTCAATATCCGGGTCGTAATTCACCAGAGATTAAGAGTTTGTAAAGAAATTAAAAAATTTCCGTTAGCACACTATTTTGCTGAAGTCCCTGACAACGGCGCCAAAAACATGATGCTTGGTTTTATGATGTGGAAATGTGGATGATATGCAATGGTGAAATTGCGTTGAGCACTCAAGATTCCTCAGCGGAATCCAAGTGTAAACTCCACTGAGTTTCCCGGTAAGTCTAGGGTCGAACTCAGGGACTTGTGAAAATAGGTTGCGATGGTAATTTTTATGAAAGCCTTGTGGTAACCAAATAAATCAATAGTTGTTGAAGTTTGTTGTTTGCGGTAATGAAAAGTAAACAAATTCGGCGGAGTTTGAAAAGAGTTGATAAATGGAAAATACGATGAATATGTGGTGAACGGGTTGAGAAGGGTTTCGGCTAACACTTCCTAGGATGCGTTCATTCTTTGTAATCATGCAACATGCATACAATTGTAAACCACCTCTCGGTGCGAATGGCAAGACTTCTAATGCTAGAACGCATGCGATATATGCAATAAGTCTATAAGACCTACACATAAGCCTCTATTCTTATTTATGCGATGATAGAATGACACTCACACAAATAAGGTGACCACATAATATCATTCCTATCTCTAGGATGCATGCGATGCAGATTGGCAAACAGGGCTCATCTCTAAGTCCCTATCTCTTGTTTATGTAGTTCTAATCTTGCTCTCTCAAGTCTAGATTCTAACCTATCTCTCTCGAGTCTTAGGTTCTTTCTTTAGACTCTCTCTCGAGTAGCTATAAAGGGATATTTGGCACGACAACACAAGATAATCGCAAGCAATGGACTTCCTAAGTCATGTTAGCTTAGTTCTTCTTAACCCATTCGACTAGTTTAGCTACTCATGCGTACTAAGAGAGTGAACAGATGTAGAATAAGAACTTCCATTGTATAAATATAAAGATGAAGTACAAAAAAACAATGCAAGAATAGAATAAAGAGTCTGGTAGCAATCTTTTGCTCCCAAGCTTTTACACTGTCTTTCTACTCGTGTTCAAAAGATAATCTCGCTCTCACGAGAGTTGGCCCGCTCTCTGCTTCTACGCCTCAAGGTTCTCTCTCGAGTTTCCCTGAGCAATCTTCGGCGTCACCACTCTTCTCTTGCTCCGCCTTAAAACGAAAGGAAAACTATGAACAAAGACGTGCGAGCCGAACGTATGAATTTTCGAACCTCTTTTCTAAAGGTTGCCCTCGGTATTTATAGAGCTTCTGAGATGAAGGCGGCTTCTCTCTCATGATTGCACAGATGGGATGGCTTTAATTCCCTGACTGATGCGCCGAATATTTGTCACCGAAAAGCTGAATGTACTTATTATCGTTAGCGGCTGTCAGCTTAATTTGGATTCGACCGGCATCATCTTTCTGTCCTATCGTGATTAATTTTTCCTTTCACCCAGATGCGCCCACCAAGTTGCACTGACCAAGTTGCGACAATCCTAGCGAATGTTTTCGAACACAATCACTGTAAAGCCTTGCTACTCCGAGAATACCTTGGGCTCTTTAGTGGTGGTGTTGTCCCGATGGTGTTCGTGTTCACGATTGTTCGTGCTACTATGGTCGACGCTTTTGTTGGGCGTTGGTAGATCGCATGGAGGTCACCCGCTGCTGTGAATGCCGAAGATTGAAGATTGTATTTAACTAGTATGGTACTCTTTCCCTTGTTATTTTGTTATTCTTAGCATGTTGATAATTAGTGTTTGTTTGCATAACTGTTCGTATGAATGTATAATGTTGTATTTCGGTCACTGTGAGATCAGAGTGATCCGAACGCGCTCATGGAATTCTCGGTAAGAGATCCTTCATAAAGAGTGTTAGTTAAAGAAAACTAAGCTTCGCAAATAGCTCGAACTACATCATTGTTATAATCATATGTGTATAAAAAAGCCATTACCGCGCCAAATAAACTGACATCATAAAGGAATCGCTCGTTTCGACCGACTATGGACTCAAGTCACTCCCAGTAGCAATCATTAAAGCTAAATTCTCCAAGGACCTTCATTATGACGTTCCAGTGAGTCTGACCCTCAATTATACAACATACGAGAGTTGACACTTGGTCGAGATTAGGGGCCTCGTCATGAATAGAAGATTGTAAGATCCACACATTTTCTCTCTGAGTTAAAGGAACTTCTTTTGAAAATTTAGAAAGAATTATGTTGTCTAAACTTGGTCAATGTTCTGTAAAAGGGCCAGCTAATGACCTTTCCACAAGAAAGCTAAGTCCATCTTTCGTTGGTTAACCTCTATTTGCAAGAATCACGAGGTATCTCTCACCAAACAAGATGTGTTAAGTAAAGTGAACCATTGTTTTACAATAAATATCACCATAAAAGAATGAGTCTTGAACACATAATCCAAAGGAAATAAGACATGAAAGACCAAAAATATGGTGAACTCCACAAAACTTTATTATATTCTAAACCCAAGTGGATGATTAATCCTTTCTAGAGTTGTTTAGACATTTCCGAGGTCACCCCTACATTGATCAATTAGACGGTTAACCTTATGTTGATCAAGCAGTTGTGTGATAGGGTTGTATAGACCTTCAGGGGTCATCACTACGATGATCAAGTAGTTTTGTAATAGAATTGTTTAGAGCTTTCCAGGGTCATCCATATGTGGATCATAGTGGTATGGTAGGGTTCTTTTGTCACACCTCCTCCCAGATTACCCTTCTTAATCTAGAAGTGAATGTGATGATAGTAGTTACCAACCCTTTTGTGGCACTTACTACCTAACTAACATCCTTAAGCTACTTAGATCCCTGGAGTACATATATAACATTCACCAAACTAATGAAACTTTAAAAATAACCTCAGAACACCAGGGATCAACAACAACATAATTACATCATATTAACACATACAGAGTTCAACAGTCCTAATATATTTTACTAGTCCCTAATATGAGCAACACATATGTACAGACATTTACAGAGTAAACACCTAAAACTTCTCTTTAGACTTTGGACTTTTAACTGGAGTCCTTGAGTGGTAGAGCAGGATGACAGCTAACCTCTAGGGAGATGACCATTACCTGGGAAAAGAAAAACATTTGAAAGAATGAGCTACTCGCCCAATGAATGACTTAATAAAAACATAAATCTCATGCTTAAACTGAAAGCTAGAAAACATAATACTGGAACTAAAACATGCCAAGCAACGTGTACATAAAAATTTTAAAACCATTGTATCTGAAAACATAGCTAAACTGATTTCCGGTTGAGAGAGAACCCTTTTGCTCGATCTTTCAACGTCGGATATCATGTTTAAAAGAGAACCCTTTTGTCGATCTCTCAAATATAAACCTGGGCAGAGGTGAGAACCCTTTTATTCAACAACTGAGAGAGAACCCTTTTGTTCAATCTCTCAAACATAAGCCTAGCCTGGGGTGAGAACCTTTTTGTTCAACACCTTCTAGCCAATGCTAAGAAAGAACCCTCATGGTTCAATCTTATCGTCAGGTATCATGTTTAAGAGAGAACTCTTTTGTTCGATCTCTCAAACATAAGACTGGGCTGGGGTGAGAAGCCTTTTGTTCAGCACCTTACAGTCAATAATAGGAAAGAACCCTTTTGTTCAATCCTACTGAACTGATTAACTGTCATATGTGCACGTAGAGCAAACTAGATCCTGATGTCAAGGATCATAACTGAAGCAGGGTACCACTGCTTATTACTGAGCTGAGTGAATTATTCAGATACCTTCTCTAAGTACTTCAATACCAGAATCATAACATAACTGAAACTAGGTAGTACAGCTCGGATGCCTTCTCCTTGTACTTCAGTATTGAGCTGAAAATACCTTATAGGAAAACATTTTCATAAAACATGCTTATTGAAATCTTGATCTCATAAATCATAGTTTTCACAAAAACATCATTTGCTAATGCATGCTCAACAATATTAAGAGCACATATGATTTAAAAACTTGTAACATAAACATGTCATAGAATCTCCTTTTGAAAACTACCATGGTTCAACAATTGTACCAAAGCATATTTCATAAACTTTGTAACTAGCATACGTTTATAAATTTTAGAGAAATGTGTTTCTTGGAACTTCTTATAAAATAACCAACATAAAAGTAATTGTCAATAAAGCATGGATTATTAAAATATTTATAAACCATTTATAAATCATTTATAGTCACTCACAGGTCCTTCAAGTTTGCTTCCTTAAGGCTTGATAGGCTTTTCCAATTGGAGTTGAACCTACATACCATTCAGTGTTTACATTAGCCTTCCTTTTAGGCCTACTCAATAAATCAAGCTCACATGACAAACCATCACATTGTGCCTCCTACCATTCACTTTGAGGGTCGGACACTTAGCCAATTTGGAGGGATTGGGTGTCAAAAGAATGCACCCTTTGATCGCCCATACTCCCCACACTTAGAAAAGTTTTGGAGCATCAAACTGCAGATTCAATTCCAACAATTCATAACTAAATTTTCAGAACTGATCTCAAGGAAATTCCTTCTACAAACTTGCTTAGAATAAAATTAGAAGCATTACCTTAAAATTTCAGCTCGAAATTCCTCGTCATTTTATCTGGAGATTCAAAACTTTATCATTGGCCCCAATTCAAACAGCTGCTTGCTTGTTCAACAATTTCCAGTTCAAATTAAAAATATATATAACTCAATTTCCAGGCCTCATCTTAAAAAGTTTTATTCTACAAAGTTGTTTATAACTGAGTTAATAATATTACCTCAAATTTTTAGCTCAAAAATCTTCATGATTCGTCCTGGAGCTTCAATTTTTCACTGATGGCCTAGATTCACCCGAGAAACAAACCCTTCGTCTTTATTTTGCTCCTCCGGCCGTATTCCAGCGAGTTTTCCCTCCAATAACACAGCCACAGAAAATAGACTCTCAGATCTTTCGAATGTCACTAGAATTACATAAATAGCCTAAGTAATTTGTTCAAACTAATTAAATGAAGTCGGACTTTCTACTTACCACCGTCTAAAAGTCATTTTCTTCCCACTCCATCACAGCACAATTCAACATTAAATCTCATAGGATAGCATGGTCTCCTCTTGGTTTTCCATACTTAGCCAAAATTTGATTATTCTTTCCTACATAGCCATCCGAGAGTTCTCTTGTTCTTTAGTTTACTTTCTTTCCCCATCACTCCTAACCCAAACATAATCTCATTACAACTCATTGGAAGACATCACATAACTTATACTTGCTTACTTAAGGTAATTAGGGTTCGGGTTTTACATCTTTAGTCTTTCCAAAATCATACCTATATTGATCATTTTCGGGGTCATCCCTATGTTGATCAAGAAGTGTTATAGTAAGATTGTTTAGACCATTCCGAGGTATCTTTACATTAGTCAAGAGGCCATAGAATAGGGACCTTTTGAGGTCATCCCTATGTGTGTCAAGGCGGCAGTCACAAGGAATTCCTACTAAAAAAAATCACCCACCTCTTGCAAAGATATGAAGAAGTCCGGAGGTAAAAAAAGGTTACTCCTTTGAAACCCAAGTTGCTAATAATTTTAACTCTCATCAAAATGAGAGCAAGTTAGCAAATTTATATATATATATATAAGGGTGATATAAAATTTAAAAGAGATCTATTAAATTTTTTTGAATAAAATGGAATTAAAAAAAAAAAGAGAGAAGAAAAGTGAAAAGAGAAGAAAAGGAAAAAGGGAAAAAAAGGAAAAAGGGAAAAAAACAAAGAAAAACAAAAAAGAAAAAAGAAATGAAAAGAAAAGAACTGGAAAAAACGAAAAAAGAAAAGAGGAAAAGAAAAAGGAAAGAAAAAAAAAAGGAAAAAAGAAAAAAGAAAAAAGAAAAAAAGAAGAAGAAAAAAGAAGAAAAAAAAAACAAAAGAAAAGAAAAGGAAAAAAATTAAACCCTAAAGCTCCATCTCTCTTCCACAGCGGCCGCCCCCTCCCCCAAAATCTCTCTCTCTTCTTACTCCCTCTCGCACTTGATTTATTGGACGCTGGCAACCCACCACAGGCAGCCACGTCCAAGCCCACCGTTCGTCGCCGGTGCCCCGGTCCCGTCACCGCCGCTTCAGTTGCGCCACCGTGAGCTAGAATACTGTTAAGAAGAGAATTGGAAAAAAAGAGAAGGCCAAATATTGATTTTAGTCAATTTTGAATGCTGTAGTGAATGGAAAAGCCACGAAAATGAAAGATGATTCTTATGAAAATCAAAGTGAGGAAGGAATCCATTACCATTGTCTGCGAAGGATTGCCCAAAGTTTAAGTCCGAGTTGGGCAATTTATAGAGTATGGTTTATTCAAATCCTACTGGAATTTCATCTCAGGAATCTAATTTCGGGTTCAAATTAGAAGAGATTTCTTGATTAGATCTAGATTAAAATCTAAATTGGGATTAAATCTTTTGATTCAAATTGCTTCTTATCTCATGCTAAATTTATATACGCTTTTATCTCAAATTAAAATCTGAAACATGCCTAAGTTTTATTTGTGTTTAAATCGCCGATAACACCTCAACTTTATCTCAAATTAAAATCAACGGCATATGCTAAGTTTTGTCCAAAATTTTATTCTAAAATTAAATTAGGCTTTTATCTTCAAATTAAATTAGATTGGGGATAAAAGCTTGAAATTTCTATCAAATTACAAATTGCCCATATTTCAAATTGCATACTAAATTCAAATGGTTAGGTTTTTATCTCCAAATTAAATTAAACTAAGATAAAGCTTGAAATTTCTTTTAAATTAAAAAAATTGTCCATGCTCCAAATTTTATACTGAATTCAAATTCTTAGACTTTTATCTCAAGTTAAATTAAATTGGGGATAAAACTTAAAATTTCTCTCAAATAAAAAAAGCGTCCATATTCCAAATTTCATACTAAATTCAAATTCTTAAACATTTATCTTTAAATTAAATTAAATTGGGGATAAGGCTTGAAATTTCTCTCAAATTAAAAAAAAATGCCCACATTCCAAATTTGAAATTATCCAAATTCAAGCTTTTATCCTCTAATCAAATTAAATTGTGGATAATGCCCCAAGTTTATAACAAAATAAAATTTGGTCATATTCCAAATTTTATTTGAAATTCTAGTCAAACTTATATAATAAATTCATAGTGTGACTGACACAAGTTTAAATCAAGAGTATACAACTTGACTTTTGATTCAAAGTTGATCTTTTTCGAGATTCACTCACCCATACATATGCATAAATCTCGAAAAGGGACATTTGTTAAAAGAATAAATTTTGGACTAATCAATAATTGCCATGTTATTTCCTAAATTAATGACGAAATTATAAATCATCAAATTTGGGACCAATTAAAAGTTGACATATTTCCCAAATTAACATTAAAGACATAAATTGACAGATTCCGATGATGCAACTTGTTTTCATTAGGGGCATTGGATTGGATTAAATTAATTTTATCCAATTTGATAATATAATTTGGGATAAGATCCAATTGAACCAAAAAATAAGCTTAATTTGACCCAAATGTCAAATTAGGCCTAAATCCAATTAAATGGGCCCAAGGGCAAGGTCCATGGACCAACCAAGTCCAAGCCTACCCGAGAACTCTATGAATAGAGGAGTTCTCCCCATTTGTGGGAAATAAAAAATTCTACATTCCAGAGTGCCTAGAGAATTCTCTACATTTAGAAGACTTCTGAACACTGAATTACTCCTTGAAACTCAAATTCTGAAGATAAAAATATTATTTAAAGGTTTCAATTTCAAGATCACGCGCTCTGTTTCTCCAAGTCAAGCGTACACATTTAATGGAGAGACAATAAGAGGATTAAACACTAGAGATCGAACCACATCGAATCATATCTACATCAACATAAATTCAACTCTACGAAACAAATTTCTCCAAAAACTTAGTGCAAACAATAATAAAACTAAATGGTACAAATTCATCCTAATTAAATTCCCCTACCCTACTAAAAGAAAAAAAAATCTTGTTGTCTAAAAAAATTATTGCCAAAAAGGGAAAAGCAAGAGTTAATTCATAACATGTGCAGTAGTTTTAAAATTTTGAATAATTTATGTAAAATTTCACATTTATTAACAATTTAGTTTATCACCTTTAATTAATATGTAATAATTTTGTTCATATTTTTTTTATTGCATAATGATTTAATTCTTATAGTTTATATTTTGGTCATCAATTAGCTTGATACATTTTTTATTTATGTAATAAATCAAATTAAATTCATAATAACTTTATATAATAAGGAACGAATGGTTAGAAATATTAAATTACATGGACTAAATGTTATACATTAAAGTTATGCTCAAGGATTAAATTGTTAAAAGTATATAGACTAAAAGCTTTTTCTTACTATAAATTATTTAAATATTTATGTTATGAACAGAGGTTTATTGAGATATACCATATTAAAAAAAAAAAAAAAAAAAAAAAAAGAGCCTTCCAAATTAGAATTACAAGTGTTTGGTATAATTTGTGCACCACAAAGAGATTGAAGCCCCCTTTGTTAGATTTAGAAAGGTATGGTTAGTAGTAAATTTGCTCGAGGAGTCAATCTTCCATCGTAAGATAGCGTAGATGTCTTGGTATAAGGTAGCAAGAGATTGAGAAGTAAAACCCAATGTTTCTGCCATCTCCCACAATGAACTCAACAAAGTAACCCATAATCTGAACTTTCTTTTTGTCTCTAGGCATAAGGGAACTCCAACCACAATCACAAACCCCATAGATAGCGCTAATAACCTCCCTTCACAGGGCGTTCTCCTCGTGGCAAAACCTCCATAGCCACTTCATCAAGAGGGCACAATTTTTCTTGTGCAAATCACCAATTCCAAGCCCCCATAGATCGTGGGGAGGAATGTTCTATTCCAGCCTATAAAGCACAGACACAGATATAGCTACACGATACGATACGATCGGATACGGTGGTTCATCAATTTCTAAAAAACTTAGATACGGATACGTCTAAGGATGCGTTATTTTTTTAATATATATTTCTAAAAAACGAGGATATTAATACGTTGAAGATAAATTTAGCATACAAGTTAATAACAATAGTACAAAATAGAATACAAACACTGAAATGCAATACAAAAAAAAGCAACATTTAAGATGTTAAAGTGCAATAGTTAATAAAATGTAATAGAAAAGTGACTCATATTGCAAAAAAGGAGAAGAAGAATATTAGAGAGAGAAGTATGAAGATAAACGAAGAACTTATTGTTGAAGATATTCAAATGGTTTATATTTTGGTGAACATTGTAGGGACTCATATGTGAAGATGAAGATTAGATGATTCTAGTCTAGGGTTTGGTCTGTTATTTATTTTTTATTCTTTTAGTTTTGGACTCGAATAGTGAGCTTTTTAAATAGATTGCCTAATTTTAGATTGGGAAAAATTAGATAAGTTGATTGTCCTTTTTCTTTAAAAAAATAAGAAAGTACGCATAGAAATAAATACGTCAAATTGCATATCGGATACGTATCTAGAAAGTATAGATACGTCAAATTGTGTGTCAGATACGTATTTAGAAAGTATTTGGAAGTATCGGTATCTGATACATGTCTGATACTGATTCTTTGTCTCACATGAAATATCTGTGCTTCATAGATTCCAACTAACAAGATGGGTAGACGATTTGCAAATCCTCCTATTCCACCCAAATTGGGCCAAAGGAAGGCTACCACCTTTCGAAAGAACCAACCCCCTCCACTTATCAATCTTCTTTAAAAACATCTCCTCAAGAACCTGGCCCCTGCTTTCCCCCAATGGGGAACCCAAATAGTTGAAGGGAAGATTTTCCACTTTACACCCAAGAGATGAAGCCCAAAAATCAATCTTCTTCCCACTAGGATTTACCCCAATCAAGGAAGTTTTAGAGACATTAAAGTAGTTTGTTTTTTCTTTATATATATATATTGTCATGCATGCACGAATTTTTAAAATTGAGATAACTTAATTTTAAAATGATTTGGAGTGAAATGATATTATTACAATGCCATTTAATTTAAGTTAAATCTAATATGAATATATATGTATATGTATATATATATGTATGTATATGTATATATGTATGTGTGTATGTGTATGTATATAGTATATATACAGTCATAGGTTAAAATAAAACATTTTAGTCCCTAGCAAATTTCTTGCTTTGTTTTTTGTTTTTGTTTTTTAAAATAAAACTACTTCCATAACCAAATTTCTTGCTTTGTATCTACTTTTTACTAATGGTTTAAAAAATCAAGCCAAATTTTGAGAACTAAAAGAAAGTATCTTTCAAAAAGTTGTTTTTGTTTTTGGAATTTGGCTAAGAATTTAACCATTATACTTAAGAAAAATGCAAATCAAGATGAAAAAATGTAGATGATATAGGCTAAAATTTTAAAAATAAAAATAAAAACTAAATAGTTACTCAACGGGACCTAAAATTTAATTAAGAAAGACTAAACTTATGATGGAAAGAAATTGTTTAGAAATTGTGAGAAAGAAACAAAATCTTTGGAAAAAAAATTATTTAACAGTCTAATGACTATAAAAAGTTATATGATACAAAAGCACAAAAATGGAGACTGAACTTTGTCATTTGAAAAATTAAAAATAAGATATTAAAAGTACCATTATGGTCAAGTTATTTTGGGAAACTTTTCATAGTATATGGGAGCTTGAAAAATTTCTTATACTCCCTCCATTTATTGTATACTATGTATACTATGGTAAGATACCTTTAAAAATAGAGTGAGACCACTCATATTAATGTAAAATCCATTTATAATTAAAGATATACTTACAATGTGAATAAAGGAATATGATATTCGAGTAATAATAGAAAATTTCTCACTTTGCTTTAGGTTCGTTTCATTATAGACTTTGTATTGTTAATAAATCATAAATTTAGTTATTCAAACATAAATTTTTGTCAAAATTGATTAGATAATTACAACAATCTTCATGCAAGAAAAGATATAGTACTTGAATATATTTTCATAATTTACAAAAGAAATGTTAATGTATATTATTTTAGCTAAATTATAAAAAAAAATGTGAACTTTGTATTTTATGTTAAAAAATACCCCTGAACTATTAAAAGTTTAAAAAATATCCTTAAACTTTCAAAAGAAGTTAAAAAATACTCTTATTGGATGGAAACCATATGTTTTGTTTAACAACTACCCCAGACTTTCAAAAGTTTCAAAAATATCCTTTAATGTTAGTATATGAATAGAAATATGTTGACTTCTTGTTGTAAAAATGACTATAAGATTTCAAGAAAAAGGTTATAAAAATGCTTCTACCATTAGTATAGTGATCAATTTATTTGAAGTTTTCTTGACTACGAAAAGAATCATTCTAAAATAAATTATATATATATATATATAACAAAATGATAAATAGTCAAATAAAAAAATGTATTTGTCTATTAACACGTACTCAACTACTAAGGTACAAATTTGTTAAAACATTTAAGTCCTATAATCCTTTGGTGCTTTCATTATTCCTTTTCTTTTAGTTATATTTTATATAGCTTAACTGAAATGGGTAATTTGATTTCTTAGAATAATTGCAAATTTAGCTAGTCTGGTTTGCAAAAAATTAGACCTTAGTCCCTATATATAATTCGAATTTAGTCCCTGTAATTTGATACAACACTTATAAATAATAGAGTTGTTTTCAAACATAGGAAAATGAACCAAAATATTTATAAATAACAGCAAAATATCACAATCTATCTGTGATAGACCACAATAAACAGCGATAGACTACTATCTATGTCTATCTGTGTCATGATAGACACAGATAGTAGTTTATCACTGTCTATCACAGATAGACTATAATATTTTAGTATTATTTATAAATATTTTTAACAGTTTTGTCATTTAAAATAATTTTCCTAAATAATACTTATGGTAGGGACTGTTTATGAAGATCTTATCAAACTGTAGGGACCATATGATGTTTTATCAAACTATAAGGACTAAATTCGAACTTTTAAAATCAAAGGGACTAACTTCTAACTTTCACCAAATCCATATATACCAAATTTATAATTTAACTTATTTATTTTCATTATTATTTTGAGCTAAATAAATGTGTCAAATAGTGAACAAAAAGGGGAGTAAAAAGGTATTGAAGAAGAGAGGAGAATAAGGAGGGAAATATATAAGTAAGATAGTATTGACAGTTTATAGCGGTAAGAGTATTTTTTTAAAAACTTTTTTTAAGTTTAAGGGTGTTTTTGAAAATTTTGAAAGTCTAGAGTTATTTTTGACACATAATCCTAACAGTTTCCATCAAAACTAACGATAAGAGTATTTTTGAATTGAAACTTTTGAAAATTCAAGAATATTTTGGACACAAAATAAAAAGTTTAGAGGTGTTTTTGTATAATTTTGCCTACTATTTTTTTAATTGAAAAAGTCAACAATAAACTAACCATGACTAAATTATATATTCTAGATTTGTAAGTTTAAAACTACATGACCTAAAAAAGATGGTCAAAATAATTTTTTAACCAGAATAAAAAAAAAAAAAAAAAAAAAAGCTTCAAACCAAATCCCAAAAAAACCAGACTGAGTATCTTGTCTTGTCTTCTGCAAAGCACAATTATATAACAAAAGAATATTACAGCAAGAATTCATGTCACTTTTTAGCATTCTTTAAACAAAATCTATACCCTTTTTTGTCATAAAATCATTCTAAATATAGCATACCACATGTCAAAATTTTGCTAAACGAAAGAACGAGTCTCTCTCTCTCTGTCTCTCTCTGGATGATGTGTTCTATGCCATTGTTCAAGAATTGAAAATTTGATTGGATTACACATTTAGAAAAAGATTTTGGTTGGTTACTGAAATTTAATGGCCTCTAAAAAAAATTGAACCAAAACCAACAAAGAATCAATGTTTATCATCAGTTTATAGACATGACCGTTTGTTCTGTTTTCAGAATATTGGAAAACGAATGGATGAACTCTCTCCCCTTCATTTGAATCCTTCTTTTTTAGCATTTCTTGACCACAAATTCAAAAACTGAAGAACAACAAAACCAAAAACCATGTTACAGAGAGAGAGAAAAAAGAAAGAAACGGAGAGAGATTTAGAATTGGGATTAGAATTCATATTCTTCTTCTGTTGTAATATCACATTGTTTAATTGATCCATATTTCGTTTTTTTCTCCATCTGGGTATCGTTCAAATCCACCAAAATCCAACTTTTCTTCCATTTCCCAATTGGGTATCCACAAAAATCTTCAAATCACAATTCTGAATCGAAACTCCCATCTGGGTGTTGCAGATTTTCGTGTTTTAATTCCATTATGAGCAGAGAAAGTGGCGTTTTGAAGGCATGGGAAGCGACGGTACGCAAAACTCAAGCGGCTAAGAAACGAGCTCACAGCATTTTCGGCACAACATCGGTAGCTCATGCCGACGATGGCGACATCGACGGCGGTGGTGGCGGCTGCGAAGCGATGGAATCTGAATTGAATACCGGCGAGGTTTATCATGCCGACAGAATCCTCCCAAATGGCGACTATTACACAGGCCAATGGTGCGATAGCTTCCCTCATGGCCAAGGCAAATACTTATGGACCGATGGCTGTATGTACGTCGGTGAATGGAGCAAAGGCAAGACGATGGGCCGAGGCCGGTTCAGTTGGCCTTCAGGAGCCACTTATGAAGGAGAATTCAAGAGTGGTTATATGGATGGGATTGGAACTTATACAGGTTCAAATGGGGATACTTATAAAGGGAATTGGGTGATGAATTTGAAACATGGACATGGAGTTAAAAGCTTCTCAAATGGGGATTGTTATGATGGGGAATGGAGAAGAGGATTACAAGAAGGGAATGGGAGATATCAATGGAAAAATGGGAATCATTATGTTGGAGAATGGAAGAATGGTGAGATTTGTGGGAAAGGGAGTTTTGTTTGGAGTAATGGGAAGAGATATGAAGGGAATTGGGAAACTGGTTTGCCTAGAGGGAATGGGACTTTCAAATGGCCTGATGGGAGTTTCTATGTGGGGTATTGGAGTAAAGATCCACAAGAACAGAATGGGAGTTATTATCCTTCTACTTCAACTGGGAATGTGCATTGGGATCCTCAAGATGTGTATAATGTTGATTTTAGTGATTGCAAGATCTGTCTTGGAGAGAAGGTTTCGATTTTGCCGTCGCAGAAGAAGTTAGCGGTGTGGAGATCGTCGAAAGGGGAGGATGGAGCGAAGCCGAGGAGGATGTCAGTTGATGGTAGGGTGAGTGTTGAAGTTGAGAAGCCGTTTGATAGAATGCAGATGTGGGGAGGTGGAGATATGGATGATTATGCGGCAGGGTGTTGTAGCGAGAGAACGTCGTCGGTCGGAGGAGGAGGAGGTGGTCGAGGGGATGTGACTGATTATATGTTGGGGTTGAATTTAGATAAGGAGGGACTTGGGATGCCAATGAAAATGCCAAGGTCTTCTAAGAGGCAGGGAGAGACAATCTGCAAAGGGCACAAGAACTATGATCTAATGCTCAATTTGCAACTTGGGATCAGGTAGTTTGATGATAAAATTTCATTTCAATCTCTTTTCTTGTGATCTCTTAACACAATCATAACTGTACATATCAGTTCTGTTTTTAGTACATTATGACTTTTCTGTAACCATTAGTTTGTATTTGTGAGGATTGAACAGGCATTCGGTAGGAAGACCGGCTCCGACGGCTTCACTCGACTTGAAGCCTTCAGCTTTCGATCCTAAGGAAAAAGTTTGGACCAAATTTCCTCCAGAAGGAAGCAAATACACTCCACCCCACCAGTCATGTGAGTTCAAATGGAAGGACTATTGCCCTTTGGTTTTCAGGTACAATGCCAATTTCTTGATATATAGATTTGTTCAGTAAATTAGCTTCATTTCTTTGCTTTGCTCTTTGGAAGAAGATCAACGGTTTAGTACAATAGTTGGAGAGTTGAATAGAAGATGTGTTTAAGGAAAAGTTAGGTCTGCTGTCGGCATTTTTCGACATTGTGTTCTCGAAAAGAACGACGAAAAGCACGCTATCCGAAATTAGTTCTTGAACCAACTTGTCAGTAGTATCATGTTAATTCTTAAGTTTCATGGCTTTGTTAATGGATGTCATTAATTTTCAGAACTCTGAGGAAATTGTTCAAGGTGGATCCCGCTGATTATATGCTATCAATCTGCGGGAACGATGCGCTGCGGGAACTCTCGTCTCCTGGTAAAAGTGGTAGCTTCTTCTACTTGACCAATGACGACCGATATATGATCAAGACGATGAAGAAGTCAGAAGCCAAAGTGAGATCTTGTTTTCTTGCATTATTCATTTTAAATGAACAAAGGGGTGTTGTAATTTGGGAGAACTTGGCCTCATTTTGCAGGTTTTGATAAGAATGCTCTCTGCCTATTATAACCATGTGAGAGCCTTTGAGACCACTTTGGTGACAAAATTCTATGGTCTTCATTGTGTTAAATTAACTGGGCCGATCCAGAAGAAGGTAAATCAACACTTGTTGCAACACAAGCTTTATGGTTATCGAAACCGCTTTGGTGAGAATGTGTTAATTGAATTCTATGGATGATTTCTGTGTTTTAAACATAGGTAAGGTTCATCATTATGGGAAACCTTTTTTGCTCGGAGTACTCCATTCACCGACGGTTTGACCTGAAAGGGTCGATTCTTGGACGCACGACAGATAAGCCTGAGAGCGAGATTGACGAAACAACTATCCTTAAGGATCTCGATCTTAACTTTATATTCCGACTTCAGAAATCATGGTTTCAAGAGTTTTGCAGGTGAAAACTATGCATGGATTCCATGCTTAAGAAGTTATTTATGTTTCTTGTCAAAGATCTCAACTAACATTATGACTTGATAAACTAGTTTCATCTTTGTTTTCATGTCTCCTTTTGATGTTTATTCATTGCATTTCTTTTAGGCAAATCGATCGAGACTGTGAGTTTCTTGAACAAGAAAGAATTATGGATTATAGTCTTCTTGTTGGTCTTCACTTCAGGGAAACTTCAGCTGCTGGTGATTTGATACCTTCTGGGGCTCGCACTCCGATAGGTTGTTTGCTCTTACTTTTCCTAGATCCGTCACTGTTTATACCATAGTATCTCTATCCTCACCAAATGACAAAATGTATCTCTTTCAGGTGGGCCTGATAACGAAGCAGCTCCTCGTCTGTCGAGAGTCGACTTGGATCAGCTCTTCCTAGATCCATCCAGGTGAAATCCTTATTGATTGAGAACAGTCATCATTCTTCTTTTTCAATTAAATGTTTGAACAAAACCTTTAGTTATAACTTTGTATAAAACGATTCCGGTGGCCAAAGCGATCGACAATTTCGTTTCATTTTACAAGCTTTCATATGCTCCATTTTTTGTTCTATTTCAAAAAAAGTGGATTGATAACACAACACAATTTGTTCCTGAACTTCACAACACTGAAATTGCAGATGGTCGAGTATCAAATTGGGCGTAAACATGCCTGCTCGGGTCGAACGAACGGTGAGAAAAAGCGACAGCGAGTTTCAACTGGTAGGAGAACCAACAGGAGAGTATTATGATGTGGTTATGTTCTTTGGTGTCATTGACATACTTCAAGATTATGACATTAGCAAGAAGCTTGAGCATGCCTATAAGTCCATTCAATACGATCCAACTTCGATATCAGCTGTTGATCCGAAGCAATACTCGAAGCGGTTTCGTGACTTCATATTTAATATCTTTGCAGAAGATGAGACAAACTTCGAATGAAAACGAGTCTCTCGACTTATGAACTACTTGTTGAGGAAGCTATTTAATTTTTAGCCGGGTCGAGCGGGAAGTGAAGCTAGCCGTCGCCTGGTCACATTCTTTCATTTGTTTTATATATAGAAGCAGATCATATATTCATAATGTTTTAGTAAATGAGAAGAAAAATGAAGCAATAGAATTCTGTTTATGTAACCATTTCTGTAGTTTTCATTACACAAATTACACAGAGAAAGGTATAGTCATTGATTATTGGATATTTGGTATCAATTTGCAAATGTAAATAGAATCTGTTCTTTCACTTATTTTTTTTTAATGCTTTACAAAACCTATAATTCCCATCAGGGGTGTTCATGGGTTGGATTGGGTTGGGTTGAAAGACTTCTTAGACCCAACTCAATTGTTCGGGTGGTAAATTTTTTCAACCCAAAAAACTTTTATTAAAAAATGAACCCAATCCAACCCATGAAATATTTGAGTTGGGTTGGTTCGGGTTTATCGGGTCATTTATTTAAAATTTTATTCTAAAAAGAAGCAAAACGTAAATATGTAAAAGTCTAATTTAATTATTTCCATATATTGAATTAAGATTAACAAAGTGTAAAGAAACTACTTCTAAGAGTTGTTGAAGAATAAATTATTATAAAAAATATTAGAATTAAATAAAATTAAAATTAATATATGTATAAATAATTGTGTTATAAGTTAGAAAAAAATATATTTTAAAGTTAATAATAAATTCGGGTTGGTATTTTAAAGTTAATAATAAATTCGGGTTGGTTTGGATTATATCAGGTGAACCCATGAACCAATCTAACTCATAAAATTTTCATTTATTTGAACCTAACCCAACCCAAATGAGTTGATAACTCAATCCAAACCGCACGGGTTGGATTGGGTTGATCGGTTTTCGGGTCATCAGATTTTTTGAACACTCCTAATTTCTATTTTATTTTTCCATTTTAGGGTTTTTTTACAAGGTATTTTTCTTCTCAAGCTGAGATTAATTTTGAACTGTTTTAATTTCCCTTTTATCCAAATTTCTATTTTACTTTTCCATTTTTGGGGTTTTCTTACAAGGTATTTTTCTTCTCAAGCTGAGACTAATTTTGAACTGTTTTAATTTCCCTTTTGTTTATCATTGGAAACATCAGTGTATTTTCTTTTTCAATATCTTAAAAGGCATTTACTACGAATTTAAAGAAATATTTTTGAGCAACTAAAAATGCATTTTAAATTCAAAAAGTGTTTTTGAATAATTTTGGCAAGGTAAAAAATATATTCTAGATTATTGTAAAATGAATCTTGTAATGGTAAGATTTTGTTTTAACAAAGGCTATTTGGATAACATTAGATTTGAGATGGTAGGAGATCCTTTCTATTCACTATCTTTTTTCTTTTCCCTTTATAACATTTAATGGGTTAGAAAGGTTATTGATGAAATATTCTGATAGTATAAGACATAGGTTGCTCCCCACTCAAATTTTTTATATGAAAAAACCAATCTTAATACACAAGGATTAAATTATTATGAAAAAGTATGTTAATACACATTTTTGTCTCTTATAATGCATACATTTTTTAAAAAAATATATCTAGTCATTGTACATTTAAAAACTTTTATAAGAACAAATCTTTTTTAGATTTAAAGGTTTGGATACTAACACATGCAAGTGTACGTGTCGATTTTAATATAGTCAAAACGATCAAGAGATCCGTATTGTCTTCTTGGAATTAGATATTTGAAGAAATCGTTTCAACTTTATTCAGGAATCCAATAGGCGATAAATGTTATGAGAATTAAATCTCAGCAAAAGCATGTGATCACGTTCTTTCATTTCTTGAAAGAACTAAAAATACAAAAACTAGAAGAAAAGGTTAAACATCAAACCTTTGCCGATCCACAATTACAGTAAATCTCCTCCTCGAACCGATAGTCTTCTCCTCGAATTTTTCATTTTTCACAAGATCTTCCTTGTTATGATTCTGGCAAGGATTTGGCTTGTGGGAATCACTCTTCAAAGACGAGAGAGAATAAGGAAGAAAATGACTATAGAGATTATTTTGTAGAGTGTAGAGAGTAGAAGTGTAGAAGTGAGTTCATAAGGGCTTCCTAGGGCCCTATTTATAGATTTGGGTCACTCATTAATTTGAATTTATATAGTATCCATCTACCGATATTCTAAATTAAATATTCAATAGTATCTAATAAAAATATTTTCCCATTTAATATCTCATATTAAAAGGTTTAAATATTTAAATCATATTAAAGGGCTATCATTTGGGATATCTCACAAAATGGGCTATCAAGTAAAAATGTTTTACTAAACGATAGCATAGAGAGCATACATGATCGAGCTACGAGTTTACTATACGATAGTTACTTGTTTAATCATTGCTACACGATCGAGTAGTAAAGTCTATATGATAGGTTACTGTTTTCTAAACGATCGAGTATTTCATCTATATGATAAACATCATTCATCTCCCACTTACTCGATCGTCTACTCGATCATCTACCTTCTGCTTTCCTCAATCCAAAATCATACAGAGCCCACAACTTCTGGATTCTCACACCGAGAATACCAAGGTAACCATTGTGGTGGTATTCTAATTCTGTTCGAGGATCAAGATGGACTCGAATGGGATCGAGGTTCATTAAGACGTTCGTTGAGATCGTGTTATGATCGTTGTGTTCGAGTTCGTGCTGATTGAACAAGTTGCTGAATGATTGAGGGATACTTGAAGAAGAGTTCTTCTAAGGTTTGCATACTCTATCCCTTGTATCTTCATATTAAGTAGGATGCTGTAATTTATAATTATGCATAATCTGTTCGTTTCCGTTTAGACTGTAATTGTTATGTTCTTTCTCAATTGAATTTGGAACGATCCACTTACGCTACTCAAAAGATCTCGATTGAAAGTTTCTTTAATTGGTATCGGAGCCAGGTTGTTATGATATTCCAAATTCCATTGTTGTATTGAACTTCTTTTACATTCATGGTGAGTTTTAAGTTTTTTTTACAATGCGTTTAAGAGTTAAATGTGTTTGTGGATGTGTTGATGGATGTTTATGGGATGATTGCCTCTATTTAAAGCTTTCTTTAAGTTTACAAAGTGTTAGTTTGTAAAGGCCCCTGTGTTTTTGGGCATAATTAACAAGCAATCGAGTCTGTATTCAAAGTGTTTGAAGTTTTTTGAGTCATTCGTGATGAAGTTTTGAAGCATGGAGATGCTGTTCTCATCGAGGAAGAAGACCAAAGGTTGGTTGAATCGTGTAGCTCAGGCTAACGATCATTCAGATTTGGCTAAAGATCGTGTATAAAAGTTCTTCCCGATTGTGTAGTATTTAATAAACGATTGTATAGCTAATGCTAAACAATTGAGTAAAGAGTTTACTCTATCCTATTGCGTTGGTTGCTCGATCGCATAGACGCTTGAGGTAAACGATTGTATACACGCACTAAATGATCGTGTAGTCCAACATGCTTCATTGCATAGTCACTGGTTACTCGATCACTTGGTATATGATACTTGACGCTTGCTCAGCAATCGTTTAGACGATCATGCTTCACTGCATAGTTGTCGTCTACTTGATCGTTTAAGACATGCGTTACACGATGTGCACTACATGATCGGGTGACCTTCATGCTTCATCGCATAGTCAAAGGTACTCGATCATTTCTAAATGATCTTTTATGCTCATACAGCGTTGCTAGACGATCACAAGGAGCTGTTACACCATCAAGAAGATGCAGCTTCACTCGGATGGTTCAAGACCGGTTCGCCTGTTTGAACCAATGGACTCAATGCTCTTTGTAATGGTTAGCTTTATTCTTAAGGATTTGAGGCTAATTATCCCTGTTCATCAACTTTTACTTAATGTACATAAGATGTATGTTTGTTTATATGCCATAATGTATGACATATAAATTTAAAACTCACCTTCGGTTGTGCATTTATTCATGCATAATATATTATGTGTTACAATATAATAGATTGCATGATTAAATTACATTAAAGCATGCTCATGCATCAAATATTATAAGAGTTATATTTATGCATGCATTAAGTATATTGATAACGGGCAGAAATGCACGTTATTACAGTGCTAAGTTATTAAAAAAATGCAGATTTGCGTTGATAAAATATGCTAAATTGCGTCCAAAAGCATTAAGTTCATAACATTGCGATCGCATAAAAAAAGATTAACTTTTGTATTTTTATGCAGAATATGCATTGATGCAAGGCAGAAAGTACGATCATAAGAAATCAATGGTTGAGCGTAGCATTACCGCAAGGCTTTGCGGTGATTTGTGCTTGCAAATATCTGCTCAAGAAGAATTGCCGCATAGAGCCAGCGCAACTTGGTGAGCGCATCTGGGTGAAAAGCATAATTAATCATGATGGGATAGAAAGCTGATGACGGTCGAATACGAATTAAGTTGACAAGCCGCTAACGATAACAAGTACACTCAACTTTTCGGTGACAAATATTCGACGCATCTGTCAGAGAATTAAAGCCATCCCATTAGTGCAATCATAAGAGAGAAGCCGCCTTTCACCCCAAAGCTCTATAAATACCGAAGGCAACCTTCAGAAAAAGGGGCAGCTGGTTCAGCAAGTTCGAACACTCAGAGAATTTTCCCTTAGAGAGAATAGCCTTGTTCTTAGTTTTTCTTTTATTTTAAGGTGGAGCGAGAGAAGGGAAGAGACGCCGAAAGATCGCTCAGGGAAACTCGAGAGAGAACCTGGAGGCGTGGAAAAGCAGAGAGCGGGCCGACTCTCGCGAGCGGGAGATTATCTTTTGAACAGAGTAGAAAAGACAGTATAAAAGCCTAGGAAGCAAGAGATTGCTACCAGGCTCTTTATTCTCATCTTGCATTGTTATTCTGTATTTCAATTCTATATCTATACAATAGAATTTCTTTATCTAAATCTGTTCACTCTCTTGAGAGCATGCATGAGTAGCTAAACTTATCGAATGGGTTGAGAAGAACTAAGCTAACATGACCTAGGATCTTCATCGCATGCGATTATCTTGTTTTATGTTATGCCCAACACCCCTTTAGAGCTACTCGAGAGAGAGTCTAAAGAAAGAACCTAAGACTTGAGAGAGCTAGGTTAGAATCTAGACTTGAGAGAGCAAGATTAGATCTGCATAAGCAAGAGATAGGGACTTAGAGATAAGCTCTGTTTGTTAACCTGCATCACATGCACCCTAGAGATAGGTTATGATATTATGTGGTTGCCTTATTTTTGTGTGTGTCATTTTGTCATCGCATAAATAAGAGTAGAGGCTTATGTGTAGGTCTTATAGACTCATCGCATATATCGCATGCGTTCTAATATTAGAAGCCGTAGCATTCGCGTCGAGAGATGGTTTGCTATTGTATGTGTGTTGCATGATCGCATAACATGAACGCATCCTAGGAAGTATTGGCCGAACCCTTTCTCAACCCGTTCACCGCATACTCATCGCATCTTTCGTATTATCAACTCTTTTCGAAACTCTACCACATTCATTTATTTTATTACCGCAAACAACAACACCAAATAACTATTTGAGTTACTGGTTACCGCAAAGTCTTTTGGAAAATTATCACTGCATATCGTTTTCCCAAGTCCGTGAGTTCGACCCTGGACTTACTAGGAAACTCAGTGGAGTTTATACTTGGATTTCGCTGGGAAAGCTTGTTGCTCAGTGCATTTCCATCACCGCATTTCATTCCATAATTTCACCTAATAAAATAATGCATCACATATTCATGCTTCATCTTTATATTATAAGTGTTATACTATAAGAGTGTATGAGAGCATGTATGTTTGGTTCATTACTTTGTTATATAAGAGTTATATAAAAGTAGTAATGAATGAACAATGCATGGAGCATGATCCCTTTTCAAACACTTACAACCCTGGATGGAGAAACCACCCCAATTTTGCTTGGAAGAATCAACAACAAAATTTTCAACCAGTGGCACAAAAAAAAAGGGCCACAAGGATTCTTTCAACATAACAATGGTCAACCGAGCAATCAAGCAAGTAGCTCACAACAACCAACGCAATCCTCTTCTTTGGAGGGCTTATTGAAGCAATATATAGAGAAAAATGAAATAGTGCTTCAAAGTCAGGCCACGTCTATCCGCAATCTTGAATTACAGATGGGCCAGATTGTGAGTGAGCTGTAAAGTAGGCCATAAGGGGCGCTGCCAAGTTCAACAAAATTTCCACGTAACTTGAGGGGATCAGGTAAGGAGAAATGTCAGGTTGTGACATTGTGTAGTGGGAAGACTGTGGAGGGAGAAAAGAAGGAGCATAGTAGAACAACTTCCATTGCAGCTGAACCTGAGATTGTGGTAACGCAAGAAGAAGAAAGAGAAAATGAAGCAGAAGATGCTGAGGTTGCATCGACCTCAAAGCCAACTGAAATGGGAACCGTGAAAGTTCAGTTACCACCTTTCCCTAAGAGACTAAGGAAGAAGAAAAACGAAGAGATATAGTACCAACGCTTCTTATCTATGTTAAAGCAATTACATGTTAACATTCCTTTCAGTGAAGCGATTGAGAAAATGTCTGTCTATGCCAAGTTTCTGAAGGACATGGTAACTAAGAAGAGGGGAGCTGGAAAATTTGCCATGGTGGCATTAATGCAAAGTTCTAAATCCATAATCCCACCGAAGATGAGCGATCTTGGGAGCTTCACCATTCCTTGCTCCATAGGAGGATTCTATATTGGGCAAGCTCTGTGTGACTTGGGTGCCAGCATAAATTTGATGCCTCTGTCAATTTTTAGACAATTAAATGTGAGACAACTTGTGCCCACATTAGTGACTCTTCAATTGGCGGACAGATCTCTGGTCCATCCAGAAGGTAAGGTGATGTGCTGATAACAATTGACAAATTTATTCTACCAGCTGACTTCATCATTTTAGACTATGAGGCCGACAAAGATGTGCCCATCATTTTGGGGCGACCTTTTCTATCAACAGGTCGTGCTCAAATTGATGTGTATAAAAGAGAAATCACTTTGAGTATCAATGGACAGAAGCTCAAATTTAATATAATTCGTGCCATGAAGTTTCCGGATGAAGAAGACCTGCAAGATTCTAATGATGACTTGAATTTGATTAAAGAAGAAAAGTTTGATGAAGAGTATGAAGAAGAGGATGCCAGCGCATTCGTTGCTGCATGCAATGTGATCACAACAAAAAAAAAAAAAAAAAAACAAGGAAGAAGAAATGATCGCAAAACAAGAAGAAGAGCCAACAGAAACAGATCAAAGAAAAACAACGCAACCTTCTTTAGTAGAGCCACCAACACTTGAACTAAAGACCCTACCAACCCATTTGAAGTACGCATTTTTTGGGCAGAATGAAGTCAGCTGGCAAAATAAATTTATCAATCGTGATCAACATGTCCTTCACCTTACCCTCTAGATGAACCAGAGATCTGTCAGCCAGTTGAAGAGTCATGGATGTGGGCACAAGTTGCCCCATATTTAATTGTCGAAAGATTGACAGCGACATCAAATTTATGCTGGCTCACAAGTCACACAGGGCTTGTCCAATATAGAGTCCTCCTATGGAGCAAGGAATAATGAAGCTCCCAGGATCGCTCATCTTCGGTGGGATAATAGATTTGAAACTTTGCGTTAGTGCCACCGTAGAAAATTTTCCAACGCCTCTCTTCTTAGTTACCATGTCCTTCAGAAACTTGGCATAGGCAAGCATTTCCTCAATTGCTTCACTGAAAGGAATATTAACATGTAATCGTTTTAACATAGATAAAAAGCGTTGGTACTATACCTCTTCGTTTTTCTTCTTTCTTAACATCTGAGGGAAAGGTGGTAACTGGACTTTCACGGTTCCTGTTTAATTTGACTTTGAGGTCGACGCAGCCTCAGGTTCGACTGCTTCATTCTCTCTTTCTTTTTCTTGCGTTACCACAATCTCGGGTTCAGTTGCGATGGAAGTTGTTATACTTTGATCCTTCTTTTCTCCCTCCACAGTCTTTCCACTACGCAATGTCACAACCTGACATTGCTCCTTACCTAATCCCCCTGGGTTGCATGGAAGCTCGGTTGAACTTGGCAATGCCCCTTGCGGTCTTCTTTTCAGCTCACTCGCAATCTGGCCCATTTGCATTTCGAGGTTACGGATGGACATAGCCTGACTTTGAAACACTGTCTCGGTTTTCTCGATATATTGCTTCAATAGGCTTTCTAGGGAAGAAGATTGCGGTGGTTGTTATGAGCTACTTGCTTGGTTTCTTTGTTGACCGTTGTTGCGTTGAAAGAATCTCGATGGCCCTTCTTTTTGCGCCACAGATTGAAAATTTTGTTGCTGATTCTTCCAAGCAAAATTTTGGTGGTTTTTCCACCCGGGGTTGTAAGTGTTTGAAAAGGGGTTATTCTTTACAAAATATACAGACTAGGGATTTTGCGAGCAATCTTCCATCACATGGCCATCACTGCAAGTCGCACACCTTGCGATGTTTTGACTTATTGCGTTGATTTGCCCACCTTGCGATGTTGGGCTGCTGATCGTCATTCCTTGAATCAAATTCATCATTGCAGCCATTTGGTTTTGCAATGACACAATAGCACCGTTATTTGCGTCAGAATCCTTGAGTCTTAATCTCTGGTCACTCTCCCTCCAGTCTTCATGATTCTTGGAGATGCAGTCCAGGATATTCTTCGCCTCATCATAAGTCTTGTCAAGCAGACCACCAGCTGCTACCGCATTGGTAGCAGTCTGCGAAGCGGGATTCAAACCGTGGTAGAAAATTTCCATTTGTAGGCAATCTAGTAGTCCATTATGCGGACAGTCTCGACCCACCCTTTTAAACCTCGTCCAAGCATCGTTGAGCGATTCGTCCATGTCTTATTCAAAATTAGTAATAATCTTTCTCCGTCTCGTGTTCTCGGTAGGTGGGAAATACTTCTTCATAAACTTCTCCACCACCTGCTCCCAAGAAGTGATCTCTCCTGGTTCGAGCGAATAAGCACATTTCCTTGCCTGATCACAGAGAGAAAATGGGAACAATGTTAGTCGAACTTCTTCAGCAGAGATGTTCGGGAACACAAAAGTATTGCAGATTTTAATAAAACTTCGGAGATGGGCATGCGGATCCTCGCCACGCCTTCCTCCGAATTGACCTGCAGCCTGGATCATATGCAGCATCACCGGTTTCATTTCAAATCTACTTCCGTCTAAGGCAGGCCTCATGATTCCCGAAGAGAAATCATAGAGGTTTTGCGATGTATAGTCTCTAATGGGCCTATTGCGATCATTTGCCAATAGAATTGGATTTTTCATGACATTGTTGTTGTTTGGTGCTTCATTCCTAGGATGCTCCGCCATCTCTTCTTTATCGGATTGTGGTTGCTGTTGGTGGTCTCGTAGTCTCCTTTAGAATGTTCTCTCAATCTCCAGGTCATAGTTCGCTAGAGATTGAGAGTTTTGCAAAGAAATCACAAAAATTACCGTTAACAACTATTTTGCTGAAGTCCCCGACAATGGCACCAAAAACTTGATGCATTGTTATCTTAGGTGGAAATATAGATGATATGCGTTGATGGATTGTGTTGTGCACTCAAGTTTCCCCAGAGGAATCCAAATGTAAATTCCTCTGAGTTTCCTGGTAAGTCCAGGGTCGAACACAGGGACTTGTGAAAATAGTTGCATTGGAGATTTTTATGAAAACTTGCAGTAACCAGTTGAATAAATAAGTGTTGGGTTGTTGTTGCATTAATGAAAATAATAACGAATGCGGCAGAGTTCGAAAAGAGTTGGTAAACGGGGAATATGATGAATATACGGTGAACGGGTTGAGAAGGGTTTCGGCTAACACTCCTTAGGATGCGTTCATGCATTGCGATCATGCAACATGCATACAATAGTAAACCACCTCTCGGCGTGAATACCACGGCTTCTAAGGCTAGAACATATGCGATAAGTCTACAAGGTTTACATATAAACCTCTATTTCTATTTATGCGATGACAACATGACATTCACACAAATATGCGACCATATAATATCATTCTTATTCCTAGGATGCGATGCAAGTTGACAAACAGAGCTTATTTCTAAGTCCCCATCTCTTATTTATGTAAGCCTAATCTTCCTCTTTCGAGTCCAGATTCTAACCTAGCTCTCTCGAGACATTAGGTTCTTTCTTTAGATTCTCTCTCGAGTAACTCTAAAGGGGTATTTTGCACAACATAAAACAAGACAATTGAAAGCAATGAACTTCCTAGATCATGTTAGCTTAGTTCTTCTCAACCCTTTCAACTGGTTTAGCTACTCATCCATATTAAGAGAGTGAGCAGATGTAGAAATAGAACTTCCATTGAATAGATATAAGATGAAGTACAGAATAACAATGAAATTATATTAAAGAGCCTGGAACAATTTCTTGTTGCCAGGCGTTACACTGTTTCTACTCGTGCTCTAAAGATATTCTCGCTTTCACGAGAGTCAGCCTGCTCTCTGCCCTTACGCCCCAAGGTTCTCTCTCGAGCTGCCTTGGATGATCTCTGGCGTCACCACTCTTCTCTTGCTCCGCCATAAAATGGAAAAGAAAACTATGAACAGAGGTATGAACTTGTAATGGTGATGAGGTAATCGACTGCTTAACCCCTTCTTTGAAGAATGCACTTGGTATTTATAAGGCATCAAAGATGAAAGGCAGCTTCTCTCTCCTAGTTGTACAGATGGGACAACTTTAATTCCTGACTGATGCGCCGGATAATTGTCACCGATAAAGCTGGATGTACTTTGTGACCGTTATCGGCTGTCAACTTAATTTGGATCTGATTGCCGTCAGCTTTCTATCCCATCGATCTTAATTGTCCTTTCGTCCGGATGCGTCCACCATGTTGCGGTGATTCTTCTTGGGTAAATGTTTGCGAGCACGATCAATGCAAAGTCTTGCAGTGAAGTTGCACTCGACCAATGTATTCCTATGATCACATTCTTTGCATTTCATTAACGCATTATTCCGCACAAAAATATAAAGATCAACTGCTCTAATGCGTTGGACGCATGCGACCACAATATTATAGAATTTATGCTTAATAAACGCAATTTAACATATTTCATCAACGCAATCCAACATTGTTTAAGAGTTTAGCACTATGATAATGTGCATTTTTGCCTATTATCAGTACTCCCAAATGAGAACAACAAATTAATACTGCAAAGGACCATCACTGGATGGTGCATATGCATGGACTACCACAAACTAAATGCGGCCACAAAGAAAGATCATTTCTCTCTGCCATTCATCAATCAAATGCTAGACAGATTCGCAGGGAATGGTTTTTACTGCTTCTTGGATGGGTATACCGGATACAATCAAATCATGATAGCTCCTGAAGATCAAGACAAGACCACATTCACCTGCCCATATGGGACATTTGCTTTTCGCCGCATGCCATTTGGCCTCTGCAATGCACGAAGCACGTTCCAAAGGTGCATGATGGCGATCTTTTCAGATTATCTCAAGGACTCAATGGAAATATTTATGGATGACTTCTCCATTTATGGGAACACTTATGAAGTCTGCCTAGCCAACTTAGAGAAAATTCTAAAGAGATATGAAGAGACGAACCTAGTGCTCAACTGAGAAAAATGTAATTTCATGGTCAAGAAGGGTATAGTGTTGGGACATAAAGTCTCCCGGGATGGGTGGAGGTAGACAAAGCAAAGAAAGACGCAATTGAAAAGCTTTGACCACCAACCAGCATGAAGGCTGTGCGAAGCTTCTTGGGGCATGCTGGATTCTATAGACGATTTGTCAAGGACTTTTCTAAGATAGCACGACCACTGAGTGCGTTGCTAGAGGTTGACAGAAAATTTGAGTTCGACAACAACTGCCTCAATGCATTCAGAGTTTTAAAAGATACGTTGATTACCACACCTGTCTTGATTGCGCCAGACTGGACATTACCATTTGAAATCATGTGCGATGCAAGCAGGTATGCGATGGGGGCAGCTTTAGTGCAAAAGAGAAAAACAATTTTTCACCCAATCGCATATGCGAGTAAAACTTTAAACGCTACTCAAACAAATTATACCATTACAGAGAAAGAACTCCTAGTTGTGATTTTTGCGTTGGAAAAATTTCGGTCATATCTGTTGGGAACCAAGGTACTCATCCACACTGATCACTCGAAAATCAAATATTTAATGACAAAGAAGGACGCAAAGCCAAGGTTGATCAGATGGGTTCTCCTCCTTCAAGAATTTGATATCGAAATAATTGACCAGAACGGGATAGAGAATTAGGTTGTGGATCATTTGTCTAAACTGGAAAATCCTGAAATTGACTGCAATGAGACTGAGGTGAGTGTCATGTTCCCGGATGAGCAACTATTTCACATAGAAGAATTTCCCTAGTATGCGGACATTGTTAATTATTTGGTTTGCGAGCAATTTTCTGAAGATTACACCTATCATCAACAGAAGAAGCTCAAACACGAATGCAAACATTATTATTGGGATGAGCCAAATCTGTATAAGAGAGGTGCAGACCAGATAATTCAATTATGCATACCGAATGGTGCTCAACAACACATATTGTCACAATGCCAAGACTCACCATATGGTGGGCACTTTGGAGGGCAACACACTGCAGCCAAAGTTTTGCAAGGTGGATTCTTTTGGTCCACATTATTCAAGGATGTTGCTGACTACGCAATGAATGTGATCGGTGTCAACGCATAGGCAACATTTCATGGAAAAATGCAATGCCAATGAATGCTATCTTGGAGCTGGAATTATTCGACGTATGGGGATTGATTTCATGGGACCATTTCCTCCTTCGCATGGCAAGCATTACATTTTATTGGTCATCGATTATGTCTCCAAGTGGATAGAGGCAATAGCATGCGCCGCAAGTGATGCGGCGGTAGTCTCCTAGTTCCTGAAGAAAAATATTTTCACTCGTTTTGGCACTCCTCGTGCCATTATAAGTGATGAAAAATCCCACTTTGTCAATCATAATATCAAAGAGTTGATGCGCAAGTACAACATCCTCTACAAAGTGGCCACCGTATACCATCTACAAACGAATGGTTAGGCTGAAGTATGGAATCGTGAAATTAAGTTGATACTTGAGAAGGTAGTAAAGCCTTCATGGAAAGATTGGGCAACGAAACTTGACGATGCGTTGTGGGCATACTAGATCACAATTAAAACACCAATTGGTATGTCCCCTTATGCATAGGTACTTGGCAAGGCGTGTCATTTGCCTTTGGAGCTGGAGTATAAGGCACTGTGGGTAGTTAAGAAGTTGAATTTTGATTTGAAGAAAGCAGGAGACACGCGGAAAATGCAACTGGTCGAGCTAGAAGAATGGAGGATCAATGCATATAAGAATGCAAAGATTTATAAGGAGCGCACCAAGAGCTGACATGACAAACGCATATGCGGTAAGAACCTCCAAGTCGGGCAAAAGGTCTTACTCTTCAATTCAAGACTACGGCTTTTCCTGGGAAAATTAAAATCACGCTGGTCTGGTCCCTTCATCATTAAAGAAATATTTCCCCATGGTGTGGTGAAGCTGATCATTGAGGATGGAAGCCGGACATTTAAGGTTAATGGACAACGAGTTAAAGTATATTGCGGAGGTGATTTTCAACCAGAAAAAGTCTCCGTGAAGCTGAAAGACCCGGACTACCCCCTGCATGATTCTTGAACTCTTATTTCTTCGTCTCTTTTACTAGTATTTAGCTATCTAAATCTTACTGAATTTTACTTCTTTCTCTAAAAAAAAAATTGTTGTTTTGTTTGAAATCATTTGACCCTCTCTTTATCTGTTTACAAAAATTAAGGCACAGGATTGCGGAGATGTTACATGAAGAAGCAAATGATCTAACTCCATCACTGTAATTCACAAAAGATAGATCGCCGTAAGGAAGGATACGTCAATACACAATGCAAAATTTGCGCTATCACATCGCATGTTAATTTTAAAAGTCTTATCACCACATCCTCTTTAATTACCACAATCATTTGACATAGATAAATTTAGTAGTTTACCAAGTATGATTTCAATGATGACAAATATGCTTCTATTTCTTTCGTATATATTAGAGTCAACTTAATCTTAAGATAGTCACCTCGTGAAATATTTCTAAAAGTTAGGGGTTTGCTAGCTTTCTTTTAAACTCTCTTTACAAAGAATTCTAGAACATCGCATGACTTATTTTAATCTTTTAGCAATGAGGACATTGCCTCATTTTAAATTTGGGGGTGGGGTATTTGTTTCCGACCTTGCTATTTCAAATATATATATATATATATATATATATATATATATATATATATATATATATTGAGAATAACGACTCCACTGCCAACGCAATGGGAAACCCATGTTGATAAGAGTTAAGTTGTGAAAGGCACCTACCCGTAGTTAGATGTCCGCATGGCACACATGGGGGCAAGCCAAAACGAAAGTAAGTCACCAGGATCAATGCATAAATCAATGACCGCAACTCCACTGCCAAATCGGTATGAGTTTAGTTTGAGAAAGAGTACATTTCTTGTAGTTAGATGTCCGCATGACACATGTGGGGGCAAGCCAAAACGAAGGCAAGGCACTTGGATCAGCGCAAGGTCAGAAAAAAAAAATAAGCAATGAAGAAAATTTTTGTGCAAGGATAAAATCATTTGACACCCCGGAAGAAAATTTTCTTTTTTTTTAAAAAAAAAATAAATCATTCGATGTTCCGAAATTTAGTAAAGTCCTTTTAAAAGGTAAGCTTGCAGTCCCTAGGTCTTAGAAATATTGTAAGAAGAGACTTGAATAAGACTTAAGGAAATTCTGGTATATAGGAATTGAATGAAGTATTCTTGAGAAATCTAGGAAAAGAACTTTGCGGTTGACTTGCTAAAGGAATCTTTAGCTTATGCTTGAGGACAAACATTGTTTAAATTTGGGGGTGTGATAACGGGCAGAAATGCACGTTATCATAGTGCTAAGTTCTTAAACAATGTTGGATTGCGTTGATGAAATATGTTAAATTGCGTCCATTAAGCATAAATTCTATAATATTGCGGTCGCATGTGTTCAGCGCATTAGAACAGTTTATCTTTGTATTTTTGTGCAGAATATGCGTTAACGCAATACAAGATTGTGATCATAGGAAATCATCAGTCGAGCGCAACTTCACCGGCAGGCTTTGCGTTGATCGTGCTCGCAAACATTCGCCCGAGAAGGATCGCCGCAAATTGGTCAGTGCAACATGGTGGAAGCATCCGAGTGAAAAGAATAATTAAGAGCGATGGGACAGAAAGCTGATGACAGTCGAATCCAAATTAAGTTAACAGCCGATAACGGTCATAAAGTACATTCAGCTTTATCGGTGACAATTATGCGGCACATCAGTCAGGAATTAAAGCTGTCCCATCTGTACAACCAGGAGAGAGAAGCCGTCTTTCACCATGGATGCTCTATAAATACCAAGTGCTTTCTTCTGAAAAGGGTTCACCATTTTCACAATCTTTTGTTCCACAATTTCGCACGTCTCTAGTTTCTTTCATTTTAAGGCGAACGCGAGGGAAGAAGTTGTGTCGGTAGATCGTTCCGATAAGCTTGGGAGAGCATCGGAAGCTCCAAGGATAGAGAGAGGGCCGACGCTTGCGGAAGCAGGAACATCTTTAGATCAGAATAGAGATTTCAGTGTAAAAAGCCTCGGTCAGCAAGGAATTGCTACTAGGCTCTCTACCTTTACTTTCCATTGTCATTTTGTACTCAACTCATTTATAGGAATGGAATTTATCAACTCATTTATAGGAATGGAATTTCTTTCTCTATATCTGTTCACTCTCTATTATTCATGCATGAGTAGCTAAATTAGTTGAATGGATTATGAACATGTATTGGATAGTATCTCCTTGGTTTGTCTATGAATCAATGAGGTAATTTTTTGATTAGTTCTTGGATTAAGCATTCTTATATTTCGATGAGTTTCCAATTCAATTTTTATGCTTTAATCAAGAATTATGATTTTCTTAAATCTTGTTTAATTTATATTTGCTTTTATGTCTGGATTGACGCCCTTATCTTGAGTGCACATCTTTGCTAGTTAAATTCAAGTACGCACGCATCCTTGTATTGTCCATACTTTGAATTTACCTTTGTAGCACATATTAGATAAGCATGCTTATGTTTATAGGCTGGTCTTAAATCTTTGCATCACACGTTTAATCTAGATTTAAGGAACCAATTGATTATTTGAACACGACTTTCCTGACACTTAATCAACACAGTTGAAACATGAATCTTAATGCATGTGTTTTTAGTTCTTTATAGCCGCTGAGGACCCGAATTAGGACACTTGATCAATGAGCATGTAGGTTAGTTAGGGCACAACTTTCTAGTCTCAACTACGAATTAGGACACTTGATCAATTCAAATTAATTGATTTTTGGGCTTATAGAGATTAGTTAATTTGCACCTTTTGTACTGATAAATTTTTATATTCTTTATCTATGTGTGTGTATTATGCGCTAATGAATGAAAATGATGATACTCTATGCGCTCAAGTGCTTTGCGATAAAGATATTACGATACTACGTTCTAGATGTATGCGATGATGATAATATGCGTCGTAGTATGCGATGATGTAGTGCGTGTCACAAGTTTTCTTACGCTGGAACCAAGTATAATTCCAATGCAAGTTTATCAAATTGACCTGAGGTAGAAAACGGGGATTGTTGTTGTTATTTCGATACTAATGTGGTAAATGCGACCGGTTATCATAAAGAATAAAGAATTGTTTTTGTGCAAAAAAGTAAATTGCGATGAAGATAAATTGCATTGTAAATAAAATGCATTAAAGTAAATTGCGGTGATAAGTAAATGACTAAACTACTAATGATACAGGGTGAGGACTGGCTGTGAAGTTGTACAAAAGAATCTAATGAATGCGGTGGCAAGTCTTGTGAATGAATCAGAAAGAGAATGGGTTGAGGAAAAGGACATCGTAAGTTCGTCAATCTTGTTGAGGATGCAACTAAGGTTCCGCTTTCCCTTAGCTTACACCTTTCAGTGATCAGTCACGTTCCCATATGTCTATGGTGAAACAGAGATGAACGTGATGAATGCAAGGTTGTTTCCATCTCTGGAAATACTTCTCGCTTTATTTAATGCATTCTTCAAACCTTTTCTCGATAGACGGAATAACATCTTCACTTCTGCTCTCATAGATGAAGATGTTGTCGAGTATGCTTTAGCTAAACTTAGTCGATTACCTTAACAAGGATTAACTCACTCGCTTAATCCTTCCCCTTTACCTAGGGGATTAATGACACATGATGGAGAAAATGGATGATAAATGTGTGGAAAAGAACAGAGAGATGATAATGATTACGATAATCATATTTAACTCTAAAGATCAGCATTTGATACATTATTGTGAATGAAAGATTAAAGAAAGATGAACACAGTAGATGAATGAAAGAATAGAAAAAAATACAGAAAGAGTGTCAATGTCTTGACACAGATCCTGATCAGAGACTTTGTACTTCCCGGCGTGTGGATGAGATGGAGTGGAAAGCTTCCCTCTCAGGCTTGCTTTCCAAGTAGAAGTGACCTCTTGCATAGAGCTTCTTCTTCGAGAATGGAAAGAATTTCTTGCTCAGAAACTCACCTTTCAGCCTTGTCTCGTCGTTCTCCCAGATTTTCTCTGTATTGTCTCTTCAGACCAGCCTCCTCTACAATGAATTCGAGGAAGCTATTTGTAATTATGATAATTCCTGCCATGGCGTAATGGAAAAGTCCGCTCTGCTCCACGATCAATTTGTCAGAATTGTACAACAGAAAAGCTGTACACTTGTCAGAATGCTTTGCGAATGCGTTGCTCTTCACATCTTTGATCGATCGCCGCATGCGGTGTAGTTGTTTTGATCTCTTGTTGATTACCGCATGCGGTAGAAATACGTTGATTGCTTGAATCCATGATCGATCGTCGCATGCGCTGCAATTGCGTTGATCTTTTCTATTCTTGATCGATTGCCGCATACTGTGTGGATGCGTTGTTCCTTTTTGTCCTTGAGCAATTAACGCATGCGCTGACCTATTTCCTGCAAAACAAAGACTTGGAAATTCCATTTCGCCATTGCAATGGGGTTAATGGGTGTGTTCACGACACTTTACAATTTTCGTATTTCTAAGCCAATATCTATACTGTCGACGCAATTTTTCCTTCTTTTTGCCACATAATCTTAATAAAGCAGCATAAATAACTTGTATTTCTACAAGTTATCACCGATTATGTAGCTATGCATGCATAATTTGAATATATGATATTTTGGCTAAAATCAATGATTTAATTTACATTGAATGGGTACTTGATCCGAGAACTAAATGAATCCATTACCTTTTCATTTATCCATCGCATTTTACTTATTACTTGCATGTTTTCAATTTCAAAACCACAAACCAAAACCCAATTTTTACTTGTTTTCTATGGTCAAATCTAAATTCTCTTTTGTTTCTACATTTTAATAGTAATAGAAGTAATTCGGGTAATATAAATTCTCTTTTGTTTCGGTTCCAAGTCGAATTAATGACATCAATTCTCGAGTCCGAACAAAAAATGGTGTCGTTGCCGGGAAAGTAAGCCAATTAATATCTCTTAATTAGAATTAACTATTTAACTTTATAATCCCCAAAAACATTTTCTTTCTTTTGTGTCTAGTTTTTTTCAATGGCAGAAAATATAAACATGTATGCGTTTTAATACGCGGAATGGGAAACACTAGATGTAAGAGAGATTCCTGGCCTTAGAGATCAAATTTCTGAACTAACCTCTATTGTAAAAGTAATTGCAAATATGCAGATTTAAAATTTCATGGTCTTGAGTACGGACATTATCCTCCTTTGGAGATGGCTAGCCAAACACCGTGGTCAACGCCGTATCATTATATCAACATAGGTATTTCTTTAGAGGATGTAGTTAGGGAACTTTCTAATCGCTTTGGTGAGATTGTGCAGGAATGTCCCTACTATTATCATGAATCCATAAGTTTCCAGCAAGATGACCTCTATTTCAAACACGAGGTTAAGCTGAGCTTCAAGGTTTGAGCAACCAAATGCTTAAATCGTTGAATCAGTTAGGAGATTGGAGGAGTCTTAGGAATCATCTTCTGAGGATGCCAAGTTGTGTAGTGGAGATACTTCATCGATGATTCCGCAAGAACAGCTGGTTCCGTATATTTTTTATCAAGGTAAGACATTGGATTATTTAAATTATGAACGTACTAATGATTTTTTTTTAATGTGTAGGAAATCATTTAGAGGCATCTCACATCTGTTGCACTAGGCTGACTTTGTGATGGAATATCTGTGGACCAATTCAGATGATGATATTTATCCTCTGCCATCCCAAGAATAAGTTTGTGAGGTTAAGTATGATTGTGAGCTTAATTTGGAAGAATCCCAAGTAAAAGAGTCAGAGGCTCCCAAGCCTCGTCCTATTCTTTGTATTGGTATTCCTCTTATTTTTTAACTTTGTTTAACTTCGCCTCACGAGTCAGTCAAGTCAGTTGAGTCCGAGTCTTTATTTTCAGTTCAGTCAGTCTTTGAGTCTTTTGATTTTTCTTTTTCCTTTTTTTCAAACAAAATTAAAAATACAAAATTCGGCATGTCTAGTTCTCTTCAAAAGATGGGAACCCTTATAGCCTTATCGGGCTATATCGACTCATCCAAGAAAGGACCAGAGAAATACGAGAATTTTTTTGTGCCTTGATAGGGGATAGGCCACGTCGAGCAATCGACGTTAAAAATTTGCCCTTTATGGAGGGAGCCAGGAGAAAAAAAATTACTGCTTTCTTTATTTGTTTTCTGATTAGGTTTCTTTTTCTTTTTGTTTTGTAGGAACAACCTAGGAGAGGAGAGCATCTTTCTAAAATTACTGCTTTCTTTATTTGTTTTCTGTTTAGGTTTCTATTCCCTTGTTTTCATTCTTTTTTAGCTTTACTTGAAATACATTGGGGACAATGTATATTTTTAAGTTAGGGGTGGGTTTTCGTTGGGTAGGATGTTATGTGCTTGATTGCCTTGCTTGTTGTTTGCTCTATTGTTATCATGATAGTTTATGACGCACTCTTCCTATAATAAAGTTTGCTTGAAGGAAAGTTAGGAATGCATGATCATGATTTTTAGCCCATTTAAAAAAAAAAAATTCTTATCTCTCATGCATCTTTGTGTCATTGTTATGCGAAATTAAAGCCTTGCATGCTTAGAATTGGGTTATCTGTTTTGTACTTCTGTTGTCATTCGAAAGGTCCACCTTTGACTTAAGAGTAACTATGCTTGTTTTAGAGCAAAACTAGATAAAGTGGATAAAATAAAATAAAAAAAGAGAAAAAAAAAACAAAGAAAAGCAAATTAGTTGCAATTCTGAAAAAGAATAGAAAAGTAAAAAATGAGGCATTTGTTGACTTTCTACAAAAAAATAGTGTGCATATGTACATGGATAGAGGTGAAAAGAGCTACCTTCGCCGTGTCTAGTTAGGGCTTGCGAGAAAAGGTTGATAGGTTCCCAGCGGTGGGGTGTGAAAGTTGGCCCTCTAGGTAAAAGAAATGCCCTTAATGTTTTTTGTGTGTGTGTCTAGGCACCCTTGTCTTAGTGTTGCCCTTTTTTTTGCAAGTATGGTATGTCTAAGGTTGATAATCAAACCAGAGTAGGGGGAAAATAGGATGAGGAGCTTATAAAAATTTTCTCGGCTATGCAATGCATGAATAGATCAAGAATCATTTTTAAACTTGTGCTTCATTGATTGATCATAAATGATTTTCGTTCTTGATCACAAATTTCATTCTAACTGACTATTGAGACTGGAGTAATAACTTTGCGAATTAAGCTAGCATGTTTTTAGTTATTTTCTACTTGATTGTATGTTTCTACCTTACTTGGGACGAGCAAGATTAAATTGGGGGTGTTTGTTAGCCTTAAAAAAGAGCTAATATTCCTAGCTTAATTCAGGTTTGTTTCCTTATTTTGTAATAATCAAGCAACCAAGAGGTAGAATTAACCATTTGGTGAAAAACCTAGTTAATTTGAAGTAATTTGGAGTTAATTTGAACATCCGGGCTTCGAAGGAGTTGAAAAGACCAAAATGCCATCAAGTTTCACCAAGGTTGAAGCACCATCAAGTAGAAGGCCGTCGAATTATCAAGAAAATGCTACCGAGTGTTTGAGGATAGAGTATTGAGCTATCGAGGACTGAGTAGTGAGTATCTGGCAGTGGCAGCATTGTAACGCTCTCCAACAACATTTCAATGCTATGACACTTGACGGACGAGCCTGAGTGCGTGTGCAACCCAGCATTGCAACGCCATTCCAAGCATTGCAACACTGCAATGGATTCCTATTTATACCTCTCCTCAGCCCTAGGTCAAATTATGCTGAATTTTGGGGGGTTTAAGCCAACTCTTGGAGCTGAAGCATGGAGGCCGAAGTCAGGCTTTCTTCACCTATTCCCTTTAACTTTTAGTGTCCATAGGTTAGATTTATTTTATTTTCAGATTATGAACATGTATTTGATTGTATCTCATTGGTTTGTCTATGAATCAATGAGGTAATTTTTTTATTAGTTCTTGGATTAAGCATTCTTGTATTTTGATGAGTTTCCAATTCAATTTTTACGCATTAATCAAGAATTATGTTTTTCTTAAATCTTTAATTTATATTTGCTTTTATGTGTGGATTGACGCCCCTATCATGAGTGCACGTCTTTGCTAGTTAAATTCAAGTTCGCACATATCCTTGTATTGTCCATACTTTGAATTTACCCTCGTAGCACATATTAGATAAGCATACTTATATTTATAGGCTGGTCTTAAATCTTTGAATCACACGTTTAATCTAGATTTAAGGAACCAACTGATTATTTGAACACGACTTTCCTGACACTTAATCAACATAGTTGAATCCTAAACCTTAATGCATGTGTTGCTAGTTCTTTATTGTCGCTGAGGACCTAATTGCATCTTGCAACATGTAGGTTAGTTAAGGCACGACTTTCCAATCTCAACTACGAATTTATCGATTCAAATTAATTGATTTTCGGGCTTATAAAGATTAGTCAACTCGCATCGCTTGAGTAGTTATGCATGCATAATTCGAATATATGATATTTTGGCTGAAAACAATGATTTAATTTACATTGAATGGGTACTTGATCCGAGAAGTAAACGTTTCATATATCCATCGCATTTTACTTTTTACTTGCTTGTTTTTAATTTAAAATCCACAAACCAAAACCAATGTTTTACTATTTTTCCACAGTCAAATCTAACCTAAAAGAAATTATTTCTTCGCTTCTCTATGGTTCGACCCCGCACTTACCACTATTGCTACGTTTTAGTAGTAATAGGAGTAGTTTGGCTAATTATAAATTCTCTTTTGTTTTGGTTCCGAGTCGATTAATGATATCGATTCTCGAGTCTGAACAGCTATCTTCGTGACAATCACGTCCCCTCGATGCACAATCTCTGGGATAAGATGGTATTTCTGCTCAATGTGCTTGCCATGCTTATGACTCCCATTCTCATGGGAATTAGTCACAACATCACTATTTTCACAATAAAGTGTGATGGGTTTTGACATGTCTGGAACAACTTTCAGATCAATTAGGAATTTCCTTAGCCGAATAGACCCTTTATCAGCTTCACAAGCTGCTACATACTCGGCCTCCATGGTGGAGTCTACGATGCACCTTTTCTTGGTGCTTCACCATACTATAGCTCCTCCGTTAAGAGTGAACACTGATCCTGTAGTAGGTTTCCGAAAATCCATATCAGTCTGAAAATCAAATTTTGTGTATCCTGTAAGGATCAAATCCTTAGAACTATACACAAGCATGTAGTCCCTTGTTTTCCGTAGATACTTGAGGATCTTCTTGACGGCTATATAATGATTATATCCTTGATTAGATTGATATCTAGTGACCATCCCCACAGCAAAGCAAATGTCAGGTCTAGTACATAACGTCGCATACATTAAACTACCCACGACAGATGCATAGGGGACCTGTCTCATTTCCTTAACCTCTTGAGGTGTCTTAGGATACTGTTCCTTAGACAAACTCCGTGCCTGAAAAGTAATAAGCCCCTCTTGGAGTTCTGTATCGAATATTTGATCAACATCTTTTCAACATACGATGCCTGAGACAGTGCTAGCATTTTGTTCTTACAATCTCGAAATATCTGAATAACAAGAAAAAACTGAGCCTTTCCTAAATCTTTCATTTGCAATTGGGTCGCTAGCCAGTTTTTAACTGTACTTAGTAAGCCTACATCATTCCCAATGAGAAGAATATCATCTACATACAACACTAGGAAAACTACTGAACTGTTGATGATCTTCTTGTAGACACAACGCTCATCAACATTCTGATCAAAGCCGAAATATTTGATCGCAATATCAAACCTTATATTCCAAGATTGAGATGCCTGTTTCAGTCCATAAATGGACTGATTCAGCTTGCCAACCTTTTCCTCTTGACCTTGGACTATGAATCCCTTGGGCTACAACATATAAATGGTCTCCTCAAGGTTTCCATTCAGAAAAGAAGTTTTGACATTCATTTGCTATATCTCATAGTCATAGTATGAGGCCATGGATAGGAGGATCCGAATAGACTTCAACATGGCAACAGGCGGGAAACTCTCCTCATAGTCGACTCCTTCTACTTAGGTATAACCTTTTGCCACTAGTCTAGCCTTGAAGGAGGTTTGCACCTTCCCATTAGCACCCCATTTCCTCTTGTAGATCCATTTACAACCTATAGGTTTAACCTCATCAGGTTGATCCACAAGATCTGAAACATAAGTGAAGTACATAGAATCCATTTTGAGATCCATGGCTTTGATCCATTCATCTCTGTCAACATCCTCCATTTCCTTCTTATAAGATAGTGGATTCTCAACCAAGCCATCAGCTACCATAGCTAGGATTTTAGTTAAATCCATATAGTGAATAGATGGGTTCGCAACCCTCCCACTACGTCGAGGTTCCCTCAACACTTGAGGTGGATTTGACCTACTAGATGAACCTACTTCACAACTCTTGTTGAGGTATTAGGCTCTTCAACAACTCTTGTTGAAGATTCAGTAGTTTCTTTGGAAAGCTCATTCAACACAATTTTGCTTCTAAGTCTGTGCTCCCTTATATGATCCTCCACAAGAAAAGTAGCATTTGTCGATACAAACACATTGTTTTCTTTAGGATCATAGAAATAACCTCCTCTCACTCCTTTGGGGTAGCCTATAAATAGGCATAACCTTGAACGTGGTTCCAATTTCTTAGGATTAGCCTCAAGCACATCTGCTGGGCAACCCCAGATCCTAAAATGACGTAAACTAGCTTTATGGCCATTCCATAACTCCAAAGGTGTTCTGGCAACACTCTTAGAGGGAAAACAGTTCATGATATAAGCTGCAGTCTCCACTGCATAACCTCCAAAACGAGTCAAGTAAGAAAGCATAACTCATCTTAGACCGAACCATGTCCAACAGAGTTTCATTTCTCCTTTCTGATAGACCATTATGCTGAAATGTACTAGGTGCTTAGAGTTGGGAAACTATTCCATGTTCTATCATATAGTTCGTGAAATCAGAATCCAAAAAACTCTCCACCTAGATCATATCGAAGTGTTTTAATCGTTCTATCTAATGCGTTTTCAACTTTAGCCTTGAATTTTTTGAACTTTTCAAAAGACTAAGACTATTGTTGCATTAAATAAACGTACCCATACCTTGAATAATCATCAGTAAAAGTGATGAAATATTCATTACCTTCCCTGGCTTGTATATTCATCGGACCACAAAGGTTTGAATGCAATAGCTTTAGAGGCTCTTTGGCCTTATAACCTTTTCCAGTAAAAAGTCTCTTCGTCATTTTTCCTTTAAGGCATGACTCACACATAGTAAAGAATTTTCTTCTAACTCACTTAGAAGTCCATTCTTCCCCAACCTCTCAATCTTATTGAAATTAATGTGTCCTAGTCTTAGGTTCCAAAGTTGGGTTTTTTCTTTAGAAGAAGTTTTAAGTCACTTATTTTGAGTTACGACAGTTTTAAACAACTCTATATTATGGAGGGCATTTGTTGGTAATGACCTTAGCACATACATATTACTTTCCAGTTGAGCTGAACATATATCAACAACATTTTTCGTAATAAACACTTTATTAAATGAAAATTGTATTTGAAAATTATATTCAAGCAAAGACTTCACAGAAATTAAGTTCCTCTTTAACTTGGGAACTTCATATACATAATTCAGAATGATGAACTTATTTTGTAAAGTCAACCGGAGACCTCCCACTGCCACAGTTGAGACGACGTGCCCGGTTCCAACTCGCTTGTCATCTCACTAGCACCAAGATTCCGCTAGGAACTAATTTCCTGAAATGAAGAAAAAAACATGGTTAGTAGCCCTAGAGTAAATAATCCAGACAGAATCATCATTCTTCACTAAACAAGTTTCCAAAACTAGCAAATCACATTTACCTTGTGTGGCCTTCTTCTTCTCAACTAAATATCTTGGGCAGTTTCGCTTCCAGTGTCCATCCTGGTTGCAATGGAAACACTTTTCTTTTTCAACCCTCACTGGTTGTCTACCCCTTGGAGCAACAAGTTGTAGGTTAGCAAACGCCTTCCCCTTACCACCCTTCTTCTTCTTCCACTTTCTGGTGTCGGAGGAAGAAGGTGGAGACTTAGTTTAAAGGCCAAATTTTGTGGAATGTTTTGGATGATGAAACGACATTTGCTTCACCAACCATCTTCTCCTTGCTTTTCAGCAAAAATTGGAAAGTCTGAACTCATTGAGTAGAGTTGTAAGGTGTTGGGGTTGATGCCCTAAAGTGTCATGTCCTATAGTTTGTAAACTGTTTGTATGAATGCTTGTGTTGTATAATATATGATATTTACTTCACATCTTGTTTTTGATCAGTTGTATATTTTATTTGCTTTACCACAAACCAATAAACATAAAATCCCTGGTTATCTGTATGTAACTTAAGCATGTATATGGTGACATATAAGTGGATCATGTCTTGAGTGATAACCAAAAGGGTTTGTAGTATATGGATATAAGAGGGAAACCTTATCGTGGTAACACTACGGATGCGGCCCGCTTTTTGGGATGGTCTCAAGTGTTGTGACTTGTCATAGATGGTCTGATCCTGATCATTCGTGTAGGGGATATGCGAGCGGAGGCATCCTATACAAAGAGTTTGTATAAGACTTGACCACGAAGTGTTAATGTCTCGTTATATAACATTGTTCATGATAGAGACTTCACTTCACTAGGATGACCATAGGTAATATGACCACAATCCTGAGTGAATTGGGAATTCCTACCATTGTGGGCGGTCCTTTGATTTGTATGGGTGTAAGTGGCCAGGTCGCCGATTCAAACCTACCATTTTGGGAATTCGTCTGATTTGGGAGCTGGGAACTCATTTACACAAGATGGAATTCACTCCTTCCCCGAGGCAGGGGCAAGTAGATATATAGCTCCCTTAAGGGCTGATTCTAGGGCTTGAATGATGTGACGCCACACACCTTCTCTTGGTGTGGAAGGTGTTCACACATAGTTGGACTATGTTGTATTGTTCATTAGAGGAATTAGTGGTACTTAAGGAGTGAGATGTAACTACAGGGAAAAAATGGTAAATTGGCCCAGTTGTACTTATGAGCATCTGTGAAGCGTTATCGTACTCATGATTGGTTATATTCGATGGAAAGAGGAAATATATTTGTTGTAAGAAGAGTTCAGTTGTTGGTCTTTAATGGAATGCCTAGCAATTAACGGATGGTGGATCTTGTGGCTAAAGAGTTTAGTCAGCTATTCATGTACCATTGGAGCTTTGAGCCACTGGTCCATTAGGTCCCCTGGGTAGCTTAGATAAAGTTGAGAATCAGTGTTTGGGTCAGTTTGAAATGTTCAAATTGACAAGAGGGAGTTCGAATATATATGATATAATTGGACTAGTTAATTATATATGATATAATTGACTAAATGTATGAGATACATTAAATATGGAGGAAAATAGATATAAATATGATTTATATCAAGTGGAGGAGAAATTACTATAGTAGATATGTGATATCAAACTATAGAGTAAAAATATAATATGATTATCTTCATTAATTATTAAATTGGTTAATTATGAGATAATTGGCCGTTTTATTCTCCATAATCGGGCGTTAGTGGGAGTAGCCGCATTTGGTTATGGTAACCGATGAATAAAATGAAAATTTTTTTCATTTGGCAAAAGGTTCGAAAATTTGCTATCTCGCCTAATTTGAGAGCCTATACGATAGTTGCTCATCTTTTAAACGATCGCACACCAGCGTCTAAATGATCGCACGAGTTTCCTTCAATGATCGCTTAGCTTTCCTAAATGATCACATAGCGTGCCGTATTTTATAAACGATCGTCTAGCTTTTATTAAACGATCGCTTAGTAAAACCTACACGATCGTGTAGCTTCATCTAAACGATAAGCACCCTTACTATACAATAGCTCTTTCTCTCCCACTTACTTATTGTCTACATGATTTGTCTTTTCACCTACCTCTACCAAATTCACCAAAGACCATACTTTGGATTCTCACTCTGAGAATACCAAGGGCTCCAATTGGTGGTGTCCTCCCCACTATTTACTTATTCGTGCTTATTCGTGTTGCTGTCGTTCGTGTAGATGATCGTGCTGCCACAGTCGACAATTTTGCTGGGCGATAGAGTTAGTGTAGAGGTTCTTCCGCTGCTTCTGAGTTTAAAATTTGAAAAGAGTCTTCAATTGGTATGAGAACTCTTTCCCTTGTTTTTATTGTTCGAAGCATGCCGTTAATTAGTGTTAATTTGCATAACTATCTGTTATAATGTGTGTGTTGTATTTCGGTCACGATGAAATCGGAAAGATCCGAACGCGCTCATAGATGCTCTTCGTTAAGAGTTCCTTCATAAGGTTGTAGTCAACTCTATTCAAAACAGCATTGCTAATGAAATGAAGGAATTCTACACGATCGATGTAGCTAACGACTATACGATCGAATAACATGCGCCGAGCATCGTATACTCTGCGATCATGTAGCTACTGACTAGCGTTGAGCATGATAATCTACACGATCATTTAGTACACATCCCTTGCATCGAGTATCAAATACCGAGCAATCGTTTACCCCTCGGTCATCTATGCAATCATGTAGCCAACACAACACGAACGAGTAAACACTTTACACGATCGAGTAGCATTAGCTATGCGATCGTTTAGCAGATGGTACATGATCATATAGAAAAATCTACATGAATGCATAACTAAATCTAAATGATCGTTTAGCTCAAGCTATACGTTGCGATCTCCGTTTTGTCTTTTCCATCGAAATGAACTGCAACTCTCGCGTCTGCTGCTTCACGAATGACTCAAAAACAAAATACAGACTCAATTGCAAGAATTAATGACCAAAAATGTAAGGGCCCTTACAAATTAACTTTTGTAAAGTAAAACGAAATCCATAAACATAGACAACTATCCCGAAACATCCATAAACAACATCCACATACATTTAACCATTAAATGCAATGTAGAAGACTTAAGACCCACCAAACTGTAAATGATTCAATACAATAAATGGAAGTTAGAAACAAAAACACAACCTGGCTCTAATACCAACTAAAGGAACTCGTTTTATAGAGAACCTTTGAGTGGAAGCAGATCATCCAAATCCTATTTCGATTCAAACAAACATTTACAGTAAACAGAACAGGTTATGCATCAAAATATAAATTACAACATGCTTTTAAATAAGAAACAAAGGTTTAGAGATTATACCTTTCAAGAACTCTTCTTCAAGTTAATCCCTCGAACTTCCATGAACACTTCGAACAACACGAACTCCTCGAACAGCAGCAACCAAACTCGAACCAAAGAGAGAGGATACTACCACTTTGTTACCTTGGTATTCTCGGGGTGAGAACTTGGGAGTGGTGGGCTCTGGCTATTTTGGTTAAAGGGAGTTTGTGATTTGGAGGAGGAAGACAAGTGGAGGAGGAAAAGCTCTATCGCATAGATGAACTCTCTAATCGTGCATTAAAAGAAGTCTTATCGCAAGCTCTCAATCAATCGTCAGAAGGTTCATAATTCGTGTAACACTGATTCAAGTTGGAATAATAAAATAAAATTTTATTCTATTCCATTTTTCCATAAAAACTGCTTAACTTCCCACTAAGGTGATTAGAGAGAAAAAGGGAATTAATTATCAAATAATTAATTATTATAAATAAATATGATAACCAACTTATCATAATATATTTGTAACCTATAGTTTTAATATTGCATCATATAGAATATATAAACCATAGTTCTTTTTTCTTATTTTATGACATTTAATATAAGTCATATTTATATTAAATTTAACATTTATGAATCTTATTCATAGAAAATATTCTTCCAATTAAACTATAATGTATCAAATACATTATATCAATTATAGTATATATAATTTAATTAATTTAATTAAATCATATATAATCAAATTCCCTCTTATTAATTTGAACATTTCAAATTAATCCAAAAACTGATTCTCAACTAAATCCTTTCGAGCTACCAAGAGGACCTTATGGACATGTAGCTTGAAGCTCCAACAGTACGTGAATAAAAAATTAAACTATTTAATCACATTAATCATCATCTGTTAACTATCAGACACTCCACTAAAGACCGACAGCTATACTCTTCACACTACATATATATTTTTGTGTCCATTGGATATAACCAATTAATGGTGCGATGACCCATCACAAATTGCTTGTAAGTACAACTGGGTCAAATTACCATTTTGCCCCTATAGTTACATCTAACTTCTTAAGTACCTATGATCCCTCAACTGAACAATAGATCATAGTCCCACTATGACTAAACTTCTCTCTGGCCAACAGAGGGTGTGGTGCCACACTGTTCAAGACCCGGAATCAGCCCTTAAGGGAGTAATTTATCTACTTATCCCTACTTCGAGGAAAGAGTGAATTCCATCTTGTGTATCTGAGTTCCCAGCTCCCGAATAAGACGAATCCACAAAATGGTAGGCTTGTTGAGTCGGCAATCTGGCCACTCTCACCCATAGAAATGAAAGGACCGCCTTCATAGGTAGGAGTTCACAAGTCACTCAGGATTAAGGTATTGTTACCTATGGTCATCCTAGTGAAATGAAAGTCTCTATTATGAACGACATTATATAACGAGACTAAACATTTCGTGGTCCGATCTTATACAAACTTCTTTGTATAGAATATCCTCGCTCGTATTTCTAATATACGAATAATCAGAATCAGATCATTTGTAGCACTTTACAACATTTGTAACATTTAAAAAGCGAGCCATACTCGTAGTGTCACCAGGATAAGGTACCCAACCTTATCCATATACTACAAACCATTTAGGTTATCACTTAAACATGATCCATCTGTATGTCTCCACATACATGTTTAAGTTACAACGATAACCTTGGATGTTAGTTTATTGGATTGTAGTTAATGCAACTAAAATATTACATATTTCATAGAAAAAGTGAATAAAATATCAAATATTATTAATCATAGAAATGTTTGTTCATATAAGGTTTGCAAACTATAGGACCCTACGAGATTTAGGGCATCAACTTCAACAATTACCTTTTGTTTCTTAAGTCCCACTGATCCTCTAATGAACAATTGGTTTGTGATCTGATCAACAAACCGAGTCCCTTTCAGGCCAATGAGAGGGTGGGGCCCCTTGTTAAAGACCTGGAGTCAACATTTAAGGGAACAACCTCTCTACTATCCCTGAAAGTGGGCAGGAGTGAATTTCATCTTGCACCCTTTGTCCTCAGCTATCTACTCGGTCTTACCCCTAAAATGGAGGTTATTGAGCTGGTGCTGTTAAGCCATCCCTCACCTATGAAAATCTAAGGACAATCCCGAATAAATAGGAGTTCATAGTTAGCTCAAGATTAAGGTCAAGTTACCTAGGTCTTCGCTTTGAAATAGTTAGTCTTAAATAGTAAACAACGTTATAAAGTAAGAGCGACTTATTTCATGGTTCGATCTTATACAAACTCATTGCACAGGGCTCCCCCACTCCTCATGTCATAACATATACGAATTAGGATCACTTTGCCTGTAGCACTTTACAACTCTTTGAACAACTACAGTGTGGGCTGCATCTGATAGTGTTACCAGAATAAGGCACCCAACCTTATTCATATACTATAGACCATTTTGATTATTTACTCGAACCTGATCCACTTTTATGTCTCTACTAAAGTTCGAGTACTCATGTAATAGTCATGGATCTTTTAGTTTATTAGATTTATTTCTAAAACGAAATAAGCAATTCATATATTAAATATCAACTTATTGAATTTTCAGAATAAGTTTAATTGTTTACAAACCACGAGTTTTAGGACATAAAACCCAACAAATTTCCTTAATGATAAAAGGTCCTAATCAACACGACTTGAGTTAAATAGTAATACTTTTTAACCGATTTCAAAATTTCTCTTACAGATGGGTTGGTCGTGCCAATGCTTTGTGTGCTCTTTATAAATTTTGGCATTTTCATGCGGATGCAATCTCCACTTGTCTAATTCCAGCAACTGTAGTTTCCTTGCCTCTTCTACAACTTCCATATTGAGATTGAGTTTCTTTGTGGCCCAAAATGCTTTATGTTCAAGTTCTAATGGCAAATGACAAGCTTACTCAAAGACCAACGCATATAGGGACATTCCTATAGGTGTTTTATATGCGATACGGTATGCCCATAATGCTTCGTCTAACTTGAGCGCCCAATCTTTGCGTGTTGAGTTAACAACTTTCTTAAGTATTGTCTTAATTTCCATGTTGGACACTTCAGCTTGACTATTTATCTGGTTATGGTAAGTTGTGGCTATTTTGTGATGAACATTATATTTTATCAACAACTTATCGATGATGCGATTAATGAAGTGAGTTCCTTTATCAATTATAATAGCACGAGGAATGCCAAAACGGGTAAATATGTTCTTCTGTAGGAACTTTGAAATAGTGGGTGCATCATTCGAGGTGCATGAAATTTCCTCCACCCATTTTGATACATAATCTACAGCCACCAGGATTTAATTGTGGCCATTAGAGGGTGGGAATGGTCCCATAAAATCATTTTCTTCAAAGATGTTTCTTGTGCGCTGGCACTTATCACACTTCATGATATACTCTCGGGCATTCTTCAACAAAGTGGTCCAGTAATACCCACTTTACAGTACTTTCGCCACCGTGTGTTGGCTCCCAAAGTGGCCACCGTAGGACGGCTCATGGCGTTGGTAGAGAATGCGATGAAATGCTATTTTAGGAACGCATTGTCTAAAAAAGTGATCAATGCCTCTTTTATACAGGTTGGGCTCATCCTAGTAATAGAACTTGCAGTGTGCATGGGCTTATTCTTTTGCTGCGATGTATAATCTTCAGGGAACTGTTTGCAGGCCAAAAAGTTGACAATGTACGCAAACCAGGGAAAATATTCATCAATTTTCAATATCAATTCATCATGAAATGAAGCATTTATAGCAGGCTTGGTGCAATCAGCTTCATGACTTTCAAGTCACGATAGATGATCTGTGACTTTGTTTTATGATCCTTTTCGATCAATAATTTCAGTATCAAATTCTTGTAGAAGTAGTACCCATCTAATCAACTTTGGCTTGGCATATTTCTTCATCACCAGATATTTAATTGCTGAATGGTCCATGTGAATAGTGACCTTTGACCCTAACAAGTAAGGCCTATATTTCTTCATGGTAAAGACCACTGCAAGCAACTCTTTTTCAATAGTGATGTAATTTTCTTGAGCATTGTTAAGAGTTTTGCATGCTGATGCATGGAAAATGGAGAAAAAATATGCGTGCTTCTTATGATATGCGTTGATCTCTGATGCGTTATTTTATGATGTGAAATTATGGAGGAAATGCGGTGATGAAATTGCGTTGAGCACTCAAGTTTTCTTAGTAGAATCCAAGTGTAAACCCCACTGAGTTCCTGGTAAGTCTAGGGTCGAACTCAGGGACTTGAAAAAATAGGTTGCGGTGGTAATTTTTAGAAAACTTTGCGGTTAATCGGTAACTCAAATAGTTGTTTGGTTTTGTTGATTGCGATAATGAAAAATAATGCGGAGGATTTGAGAAAAGTCTGATTGTGTGATAGATGCACTGAGTATGCGGATGAACAGGTTGAGAAGGTCTCTAGCTAGCGTTACTTGGGAATGCATCAAACTATGCGATCATGCTACACCCATGCACAGCAAGTCATTTCCTAATGCAAATCTGATGCTCCTAAGTTTAGGACGCATGTGTTGAATGCAAAAGTGTCCATAGAGCTTATTCCTAAGTCTCTACTCTTTTCCTATGCGATAAAGCAAGATGCATAAAGGCAAGGTGGCCGCACACAATCATATCCTATCTCTAGGATGCATGTGATGCGTCAATAGAAAACAGTGCTTATTCCTAAGCTTCTATCTCTTGATTATGCATTCTAATCTGACTCTCCCGAGCCTAGATTCTAACCTGACTTTTCCAAACCTAGATTCTGTCCTTAGACTACCCTCCTGAGTATCTCTAATGGACGAATGAAGCATACATAATACAAGATAAATGCATAGAATGAAGATCCCCAGTTAAGCTAGCTAAGTGATTCTCAACCCATTTAATAGATTTAACTACTTATGCGTAAATAACAGAGAGTGAACAGATATAGAGAAGTAAATTCCATTTCTATAAATGAGTTTTAATACAAAATAACAATGGAAGATAAAGGTAGAGAGCCTAGTAGCAATCCTTTGTTGACTGAGGCTTTTACACTGACAATCCCTATTCGGTTCAAAAGATATTCCTGCTTCCGCAAGAGCTAGCTCTCTCTCTGATCTTGAAGCTTCTGGCGCTCTCCCAAGCTTACCGAAACGATCTATCGGCACAACTTCCTTCTCTCACTTTCGCTTTAAAGTAAAAGAAAATCTAAGAACAAGGCTAAACTATCTAAGGAAAAATTCTCTCACTCTCCAAACTGTTGAACCCCTTTTCTGAAAAATGCCTTCGGTATTTATAGAGCTTCCTTGGTGAAAGGTGGCTTCTCTCTTATGATTGCACAGATGGGATGGCTTTAATTCTCTGACTGATACGTCGAATAGTTGTCACCGAAAAGCTAAATGTACTTGTTATCGTTAGCGGCTGTCAACTTAATTTGGATTCGATCGTCATCAGCTTTCTGTCTTATCGTGATTAATTATACCTTTCACCTAGATGCTCCCACCAAGTTGCGCTGGCTCTATATGACAACCCTACTTGAGCAGATGTTTGTGAACACAAATCACTGCAAAGCCTTGCAGTAATGCTGCACTCGTCCGTTGATTTCTTGTGATCGTTTTTTTCACCTTGCATCAACGGATATTCTGCATAAAAATACAAAAATCAACTGTTTCTATGTGATGAACGCATGTGACTGTAATGTTATGAATTTAATGCTTTTTGGACGTAATCTAACATATTTTATCAATGGAAGCCAGCATTATTTAAGAACTAGTACTATGATAATGTGCATTTCTGCTCGTTATCAATCTCCATGCGTCGATGGTCATGCATTGGATTGAGAAATATGCAATATGTGTTTAAGAATATATGCGATGACCATGCATTCCTGCCACAAGTTTTCTTGCTCTCTTGCCAAGTATAACGAGATCGCAAGTTTCTCGGAGTGATCCGAGGTCGAACTTAAGGACTTGTAACTAAATGTTGCGAAGTAATGTGTTTGAAGCGAAGAATAAAAGAATGATGAAGTTAAAGGACTATGTGCTACTCCTACTCCTAACTAAACATATTAAACAATGGAAGTATGACTATGAGAGTTGGTAGAGACGCGGCAACTGTTAACGCATAATAAGATGCTTGGAAAAATAGATAAAATGGTGGAGGGGATAACTTCACTGCATCAGTAAGCTTGATCGCAAGGGTAACCCCAACCAGCACAAATTATGCGATCATGCTATACACAAATATACGCACACGATGCATATGCAAAAATGTCAATAGAACTTATCTCTAAGTCTCTATTCTTGCTTATGCGCACATAAGACAAGGTGACCGCATACCATCATTCCTATTTCTAGGGTGCATGCGATGTGTAAATAGTAGATAGAACTTATTCCTAAGTTTCTTCTCTTGCTTATGCGATCCAATCTGACTCTGCCAAGCCTAGATTTGGTCTTTAGACTACTCTCTTAAGTATGTCCAAATGAAGAATGATGCACTCATAAGACAAGATGATCACATAATGCATGGTTGTCATAAGATTATTCCTATCTCTAGGAACTCTACATACTTTGCTTAATGCGTTCCACTGGCTGTTAGTCGCCGCTGATTAGCTCATGGACAAGCGTTGCTACAGCCTCACACTAGGTAAAGAGGATTTACTCACTATACTTGCACAACGCACACCCCTCAGTGGTTCGTTACATGCTTCATATGTCTATGCCGCATGATTAAGTATGCGATACTCTTGCAATCTTACTTAGTTCATTGCAATGAAAGTAAGGGATGGTAAAGAAGAAGTTAATGAAGATGGAGTCGAACGAAATAAAGAAATGCATTGATTACAAAATGTATTAATATCTTAAGCCAAAATGTAATACAATATAGAGATAAGAAGAGAGATGGAGGGCTAGATGTAGGCAATCTCTTGCATCCATCAGATGTGTGTCAAGCCTGCCGGTGGTGCCATGGATGGGCGGTGGAGTAGTCTCTCTCGAGATCTATCTCTGACAAAGCTCTGGTCGTCACTTGGAATGGGTGAAGAAATGAAGAACTCTCAAAGAATATCTTCCCATGCTCTTATCTGTGATCACAAGAATCTGCCTTAAGGTAAAAGCTCGGATGCCTTGAAATTGGGCTCTAAGGCTGTATTTATAGAGCTCAATCACCGACAGCATTGATGGTCCCATTCTGAGTCTCTGTCACTAATGGTGCGATGGACTTACTCTGAATCTCTGCTACTAATGGCATGGTAGGTGAAATGTCAACGTCATCTTTTTTATACTCCCAAGGAATGCATTCATGCTTTGTTTCTAGAGTACCATCGAATTCCACAAACCTTGCGATCACCTTTAATCATGGTTATTACTTTGTAGTCGCAACCTCCACGCGATGGACACATGCGATTAATAGCCGCAACATCCATGCGATGAGCGTACGCGATCACCCTTGCGATGGTCTGGGATTCACCGTATGCGATCGGTTCCTATGATAGCTACAAAAATAGACGTTTTGTCGCAAAATAACGCATAATATTGGGTTAGCCGAGATTTTCAATGCTGATCGACGCAAGCTCACTCTTCATATGAATTCTTAGTATAATCACTGCATATTCTACTTATTAGTCCTCATAATTCTAAATAAAAGGCTACAATAACTTGTATTTCTACCAGTTATCATGCACCTTTGAAAGGTACATTCATCAACATTTTGATCAAAGCCATAATATTTGATCGCAATATCAAACCTTATGTTCCAAGATCGAGAAGCTTACTTTAGTTCATAAATGGACCGATTAATCTTGCAAACCTTTTGCTCTCGATCTTGGGTTATGAATCCCTCGGGCTGCTCCAAGTAAATGGTCTCCTCAAGATTGCCAGTCAAAAAGGCAGTCTTGACGTCCATCTACCAAATCTCATAGTCATAATATGAGGCAATGGACAAGAGGATTCGAATAGACTTAAGCATGGCAATAGGTGAAAAAATCTCCCCATAGTCAACTCCCTCTACGTGGGTATAACCCTTTGCCACTAATCAGCTTTGAAGGTTTGCACATTTCCATTAGCACCTTGTTTCCTCTTATAGATCCATGTAGGAGCGTATCAGCAATACCGGAAGCACAAGGATCATTTAAGCACTCTAATTCATTAATTTTGGCAAAATATAAAGCATGCTCTTACATAAAACAAGTGAGTTTCATGACATACCTCTTGTAGAACTTCTTTAAAGCTTGTTCTCCAACTGCAATCTTCTTCAAATCTTGTTGCAGACCACCTCAAGATCTTCCCCACTATTCTCTTGGTGCTCTAGATTGAGTTGTGGGACTCAAAACAAGCTTGAATGAAGGGATGAAGGAGAATAGCTCACAACAACAATTTGGTTGAAGAACTCCTTCTTCAACATGAATTTTCTCTAAAATTCTCTCTTGATTGCATGCCCGAAAATCACTCCAAACTCTTCAATATATTGCAGATCAACATGCAAGGGAGAGAGTTGCATGAGTTGCAGCTCATGCTTGGAGCAAGTTATGCTTGGAGTAAGACAAGGCAAAGGTGAATGCTTTTTGTATGAGCAAGTTAGGAGATGGATAATGGAAAACCAAGTCTTTCCATTTTGTGTTTTGTTTTTCTATTTTCCAATTTTATCTCAAAAATAAAAACTTGATTTTAAAAACTGAAAAATAAAATTAATTTCATAAATTAATTTTTAAGTAAAACTAAATTAATTTAATATCAAATATTAAATTAATTTTTACACACATCTATCTTTATATATTTAAATCATATTTAAATATAAAGTCTCCTATTCCATTTACTTCTCAAATTAAACACGTAATTATATCTCATATAATTACTAATTTCCTTAATTCTAATTTGAACGTTTCAAATTAACTTACCATACTATTTTAGAGCTAATCCGTTACGAGCTAGTAGGGGGACCTCAGAACCTACAAATCATCGGCTCCAATGATTCGAGATTAATTGGCTAAACTCATTAGACCAGATTAATCCTCATTCATTAGGGTCTCCCCACTAAAACCCATAGTTGCACTCCCCTCAATATAGATATATTATGTCCACATGATTTAACTATAATCAGCAAGTCGACCATTCACAGGTTGTTCATAATAACGATTGGGTCAAATATCTGTTTTATCCTCGAGATTACGTTTTATTCCTAAAGTTCCTACCATCCTCTTATGAACAAATGGTTTATGATCCAATCATTAAACCAAACTCTCTCAGCCCAGTAAGAGGGTGGGGCCCCTTGTTCAAGACCTGGATTTAGTACTTGAGGGAACAACCTTTCTCCTATCCCTAAATCGGGTAGGCGTGAACTCCACTCTTGCACCTCATGTCCCCAGCTATCTATTAGGTCTTACCCCCTGAAATGGGAGTCTTATTGAGCCGACGCTGTTGGGCCAACCCTCACCTATGCAAATCTAAGGGTAATCCCGAATAAACAGGAGTTCATAGTTAGCTTAGGATTAAGATCGAGTTACCTAGGTCATCTAGGTGAAACAATTAGTCTTATACAGTAAACAATTTTATAAAATAAGAGCGACTTATTTCTTGGTCCGATCTTATGCAAACTCATTACATAGGACGCCCCCACTCCTCATGTCATAACATGTATGAATTAGGATCACATCGTATGTAGCACTTTACAACTCTTTGTAACAACTTCAGAACAGGCCGTATCCAATGGTGTTACCAGAATAAGGTACCCAACCTTATTCATGTACCATAGATCATTTTGACTATTTACTCGAACCTGATCCACTCTTACGTCTCCACATAAAGTTTAACTACTTATATAATAGTCATGGATCTTAGTTTATTGGATTTAGACTTTCATACAATTTATGAAATCAATAATAAGTATATTGATTATAGAAAATGTTTATCCTTTTACAAACTACGAGTTTTAGGACATAACCCAACAATAATTCCATAATTCCAAAGGTGTTCAAGCAACACTCTTGGATGGAACACAGTTCAAGATGTACACTGCAATCTCTACTGCATAACCTCAAAACGAGTTAGGTAAGAAAATAACTCATCATAGACCGAACCATATCCAACAGGGTTCGACTTCTCCTCTCTCATACACCATTTTGCTGAGATGCACCAGGTGCTGAGAGTTGGGATACTATTCCATGTTCTATCTAATAGTTCTGGAAAGTTAAATCCATAAACTCTCCACCTTGAAGAGATCAAAATGTTTTAATCGTTCTGTTTAATGCATTTTCAACTTCAGTCTTAGATTCTTTAAACTTTTCAAAACATTCAAACTTATGTTGTATTAAATCAACGTACCTATATCTTGAATAATCATCAGTAAAGGTGATGAAATATTCAAAACCTCCCATAGGTTTTACATTCATCGGACCACAGAGGTTTGAATGTGCTAGCTCTAAACGTTCGTTGGCCCATATGACCCTTTCCAGTAAAATGTCTCTTAGTCATCTTGCCTTCAAGGCGTGACTCACACACAAGTAAAGAATTTTCTTCTAACTCACATAGAAGTCCATTCTTCATCAAACTCTCAATTCTATTGAGATTGATGTGTCCTAGTATTAGGTGCCAAAGTTGGGTATTTTCTTTAGGTTACTGTAGTCTTAAACATTTATGTGTTATGGAGGTTATCACTTAAACATGATTCATCCATATGTCTCTACATACATGTTTAAGTTACAAGATAACGTTAGATGTTAGTTTATTGGTTTGTGGTTAATGCAACTAAAATATGGAATAAAATATCATGTATTTTATTCAATAGACAATGAGTTTGTTCAATACATTTACAAACTATAGGACCCTATGAAATTTAGGGCATCAACCCCAACAGGGTACAACAGTCATTCCACCCCTTTTGGGATGCATTGCACGGGGCTAACCCACGTGCTATCTGAGATTGAAAAAATGATACATGTGTCCAATCACTTGATAATTTCCTTTTTGACCACTTCCTTCATCGCAGGGTTCAACCTGCATTGACGTTTGACAGATTCTCTTTGCCATTCTTCAAGTCTTATCTTATGCATGCAATAAGATGGACTAATGCCTTTGACGTCGGCAAGAGGCCATCCAATTTCCTTGATATACTTCTTCAAGACTTTTAACAAGGTTGCTTCTTTCTCTTTTGGGAATGAGGCTGAGATGATAAATGGAAGAGTCTCATATTGTCCAAGGAATGCGTATTTAAGGTGAGTAATCAAGACTTTTAAATCCAATGCTGGTGACTATTCAAGTGAAGGCTTGATCTTGCCTTTCCTTTTCTTCAATACTTAATGGCTCAAAATTTTTCTGTATTTCTCTCACCGCATAACATGATTCAGGTGATGCGGTGGTTTCGTCTTCCAATTCCATATTTTCATCAAATTCAAACTTAAGCTCGCTGGGTCATTCATCCTCCAATGCAATTTCCTTGCACGCATCAATCTCATCAGGATAGTTCATCACCTTCAAGATATTGAATTTCAATTGCTGTCTATTGATGAGCATCGTAATTTTCCCCTTATGTACATCAATCTGAGTTCTTTTTGTAGATAGAAATGTTCGTCCTAAAATGATGGGGACATCTTTATCTACTTCATAATCTAATATAATGAAATCTGTAGGAAGAATGAACTTATCCACCTTGATAAGCGCATCCTCGAGCTTGCCTTCCGGATGCACTAAAGATCGATCTGCTAATTGAAGGGTGATTATAGTGGGCGTAATTTCTCCGACTTCTAGCTTCTTAAAAATTGACAATGGTATGAGATTTATGCTTGCTCCTAGATTGCATAAGGCGTGTCCAATGTAAATTCCACCAATGGAGCAAGGAATTGTGAAACTCCCTGGGTCTCACATCTTTAAAGGAATAATAGTGTTGCAATCTTTTGTCAAAGCTACTGTCTCATAATTGCGTAATTTCCTCTTTTTGGATATAATGTCCTTCAAGAACTTGGCATATGCTGGCATTTGTTCTATAGCCTCAATGAAAGGAACATTGATGTGCAGTTGTTTTGAGCATTCCAATAAAGCATTGAAACTGACATTAATCATTCTTTTTTCTTCGTCTATGTGGGAATGGAGGTAATTGCACCTCAAATGATGCTTTTGACGTAAAAGCTGCAGCAGATGCATCTCGTGGTTCTTCTTGAGCTTCACTTGTCTACTCTATATAAGTGCTTTAATCAAACACATGTTTTTGCGATTCTTTTTGAGTTTCAATAGTTTTTCTTGATTTTTCTTTCACAGTCTCTGTTGCGACGCATCCACTCCTTAATGTTACCGCTTGACATTGTTCTTTTCTTGAATTCCCCACATTGCAAGGAATTTTAATGGTACTTGGGAGTGAGCCCTACGGCCTATTTTTCAATTCACTTGCAATTTGACCCATTTAAATCTTAAGATTGCGAATTGACGTCACTTGATTTTGGAGAACTGTTTCATTCTTTTGGATGTGTTCTTTCAATAAGTTTTCTATAGAAGAGGAGGTTGATGCTTGAGATTAGCTAGCTCTTATTGGTGCCCACTTTGTCTTTGATGGAACCTAGGTGGTCCATCTCTTTGGGCATTGTGTAAAAGTTGGGATGATTTCACCAACCGGAATTGTAGGTGTTGGAGTAAGGATTATTTTTGATGAAGTAGACGGATTATGGGTTGCATGGGCATACCTCAATTCTTCACCAATAACGCAAATTTCATTAGTCATTTGAGCAATTATGTTTACTTGCCCGCTTCTCTTACCAGATTTTGTCATGTTCATCGCCTGTAATAAATTAGTCATCGTGCTCACCTAGGTTTGCAGTGAGGCGATAGCATAGTTATTTTGACTTCCGCTATTCGACCTTGACCCATATTTACTTTCTTGCCAATCGTCATGATTCTTTGAAATTTGACCAAGAATATTCTTAGCGTCAATGTACGTTTATCCAGTAGTCCACCAACTGCAGCAATATTTGCTGCTATTTGTGAGGCTGAGTTCAAACCATAATAGAAAATTTCCATCTGCAAATAGTTAAGGAGTCCATTATGTGGGAAGTCTCTCACTAGCCTCTTGAATCTCGCCCATGCATCACTGAGGGTTTCATTTCTTCTTGCTGAAAGTTAGTAATTAACCTTCTTCTCTTTCCATTCTTTGTGCTAACCATTCCAAGCCAATCATTTCATGTAAAGAAAGCACAGGTATATCATGCTTCACTTCTAGCTACTTTTTATGGCCAACTCGGAAAGGAGAAGTGTCATCCTAGCTTCTTTTTTTTTTCCTTTTATTTTTATTGGCGTAGCAAAAATACATTCACACATTCTCCTTCTCAAAAATAAAATAAAATAAGTGATGTCCTCATTACTTGAAAAAGAGAAACAACAAAAGAGGTAGGAAAAAAAAAAAAAAAAAAGAGAATAACATTTTGGCTTGGTTGCAAAATATACGGCTAGGGTCTCTAGTGTGTTCATACCATGCCATTAAATGAATATTAATTGTAAGGCTATAAGGCACTGTTTATCTAATTTAACCCAAGTGCATGCTTAACTAGAGTCTTAGTGAGTCCAAGGTCGAACTTAGGGATTCCATTACAAGTGTACAATGAAATATAATGCTTTGATCCTGTCGCAATTGATTAAAAATCAGATTGATTTTTTATATTACTCAAACACTAAGTTATGTGCGATGAGATTTATATTTTGAGTGGAACAACATATGCGATGGCTGTGAAATGTAGATATACGATGACAAGGTTGAGAAGAATATTCGCCAAACAATTCCTAAGCGAATATATGAAACATTTGTTCAAGCGATGCACCCAGGATTAGAACTTACATTTATCAGTGTACATGGCCACACTATCCTATCTCTAGGATGCATGTGACGAGTGTGTAATGCAAACAGTGTTACTCATTTTTAAGGAACCTCTCTTTTTGGTTTATGAGTTCTAAATCTCTAATTCTCTCAAACTGAGATTTAATCTATTTAGGGTAATCTTCCGAGTTATCCAAGTGTTTCATCAGGCATACATAAAACAAGTAAAATGCATGAATTAAACATTGCTTAGTTCATGTAAGCTAGATGTTTCTCAACTCATGAATGATTTAGCTACTCATAATGAATAAAGAAAGTATGGATGAAAGTTGAAATGAATATGTATTCATATTAAAGAAATGAGTCTTTGCAATGCTTAACCAATACAAATACACTTAAGATAAAGAATAAGGAAAGGGAGTCAAGCCGTGGTGCACAATTTGTTGTTTCCCCCGACTTCCTCAATGACTGTGTCACTGTAAGTATTGAAAGATGGAGTTCCTCTTCTACTTCCACAGGAAATCGAAGCTTTCACTACGGTTTTTAATGGCTTTTAATGGCTATAAGAGAAAGTGCTTCTTTGAAAAAATTTCTACTCTTGATTCCTCTCAGAAAGTTCTCCTCCTTTTTCATTGTGATTCCATGGTTATTTATAGACGACGAGGATGGCTTTTCTTCTTTTGCTTATGATTGTATTAATAAGATGCATTTAATTTCATACCCTGATGCGTCATCTACTACACATCAGAAGTTCATTCGCTCTGTAGTGAAGCTTTCTTATCAACCACCAATTCAATCTTTGATCTGACCTCCATTACCCACATGTTGCGTCATCTCTCGTCGTTTGGAGTCACCAACTCGTCTAGCTATGGGATCATGTGTAAGTGTTGAGAATTCTCATTTGATCATATCAACAATCATTCTACACTTAAACAAAGTGATTTTAGCTTTAAAATAGACAGATTAGGCGTTGAGTGTGTGCAATCACATACTGCAATTATTTCTATGAATTTTCTTAGCAAATTGTCGTATTTTCAGAGCTTTCTCCTAATTATTTTAGATAGAAGCATAATAACTTGTATTTCTACAAGTTATCAGTCTCCTAGTACACAAAACTAGTGGGCATGCAGGAGACTCGTCTAAAAAGGTTTTGCACAAATAGACAAACATAAAACCTTTTTTTATCCTATTGGGGTGAAAGCAAGGTACACAAATGGAGATGTCATAAGTATCATCACGAAGAGTTACTTTGCACAAAAAAACAAAACAACAAGCATCCACCATTTACACAAATTCATCTAAACAAAAATAAACTCCAGCAAAACCAAAACAACTAATCTAGAAACTAACCTTACTGCACATAAAAGAAACTAAAAAAATAAATAAATAAATAAAATGAATTCTGAGAGTATAGAGGAAACAATAAGAGAAGAAACATCATGCTCCCCTAACGAGATTGAGCATCATCATCAACTTCTAGATCTTAATCATCGTCGATCGAGTTGTGAAAGTTATGATCTAGGAAGGGAGGGATAGCAGGGGTAGTAACAAGGACGAGCTTGGCAATGGAATGTCCTAAAAGTCGCATCCCTTTCTTTTGCATACTTCGAATAGACACTGAATTTCCTCATAAAGTGCTCCAATTGATCTCTCCAATAACCCACCGCAACAATGGAATGGATTTTTAACATTAGCACCATACGACTGCTGAGAAGGTGTTGTTGGCGCATCACCTGCTATAGTGGCAGCATGAGAAACGGGTGTAGAAACTGAAGGGGCATTCCTTCGACTGGTCGGAGGATGAACAAAAGCTGAAATCTTCTGTGCTAAACAAAGAGTCAAAAAGTTTGTGCCTAAAGGATCATTATTACGATGAGGTGGCACAAAACTCCTAGATGGAGTTGTCTTGGTGAAAGGAGAGGAAACTGTGGATGGAGTCTTTGCTATCTTTCCCTTGCGAGCCACGCTATTCCCTTGTAACCTTTTAATCAAAGCCATATAAATGGTGGGTTTAACTTTGCAGACATCCTCAACCACAGCAACCACCACCCCAGCCCGTCCACAAAGCTTGCGAATTAAAGACGGAAAAAACAAACACCCCCTCATTCTAGGGTTGCACTCCACCATCTCCTGATTGATAATGCCTCCCAAGTTGTTAGGAAGTTGCATACAGAACTATATAGGAGCAAAAAACGTTCCATGGATATGGTGGTGTCATGTGTAATGGGCATGACTCGGTGTTTGAAGAAGAAGAGCCAAATAACAAGTCCTCTATAATGTCTCATGGTCGCAAGGTGCAAACACCTCGTTGATGACAACACTCATTTGGCCCCGGGCACTCCCACCTTACACAGTGCATCTTTTATTTATGAAGCATACATCTTCATAAAGCTTTCCTCTTCATGATCATCCGACACTGAGTATACAACATTTATAACACTACCTGAAAAGTCTACTTGCACCCCTCTAACTTTAGAGATACATTTCTTGGACTGCATGCCTCTATAAAATTCTCGTACCAAGATCAAACTAGTTGGTGTAGGTTGCTTGCACAAGGCCTCCCATTTGTAATAGGTGATCACCTGAGTGATAAACTGAGAGAGGTCTCCTATTCTGGCTGAGGATCCATTTTCTTCGAAAATCCCTCTCTTTCTGAGTTCATCCATAATCTTTTTCCACTGAACATCTTCATCCTCATCATTAGACGAGAAAATCACAATCCACATAGAAAATTTCTTTTTTGGCCTATTCACTGTCTTTTCCCCTCCTTCCTGAAGCTTTCTCTTATTCACAGATTTTGTAGCCCATTTTGAAGTCACTTGACTCAGAGTAGTCTTTGTGAAGCCCACTACTTCTTCATTATCCCCAGTATTTCCCTCCTCAATTGGGTTCACCTCAGGGATTTGTTCTCTAACTTTGTTGGCGAAGACGCCGTGAAAATTCTCTTCTTCTTCAACATGGCCCCCTCTTGTTTACTAAAAGAGGGTAACAGCTGCATCAGATTTGACAAGTTGCTCAAGATTCGCATCAGAGTTCTGCTTGTGGCGCATCTTTTTTTTCGTTCTCATTGTGTTGACTTCCATCTTCTTGTTTTGACCTTCTTTCCATCTCCGCTCGCACTTCTTCTTCCTTATTTTATATTTTTTCCTCATTTTTAGCAAGGTTATGCTGAAGCTATCTCTAAACCTCTTTAAACCACAAATCTTCCCAGTACTGCTTCTTCCATTCTTTTGCGATTCGAGCCACCTACTTCCGTACTCTTTTCCAAGCATCCTCGGATAAAAGATTGTTGGAAGAAGAGCATTTTCCCATTTGCACATCAAACAAAGAAGAGGGATGAGGAACCTTACCATGTTTTGTCGGAACAAACACCTCTAGCCGTGTTTCTTCCATTTTCTTAGTTTCCTCCATAAGAACTTATCTCTGTTGGGTCCCATCTCATGTATTTCATTTCACAAAGCTTGCAATTGAACTCGAGGTTCTTGAGGGCCATGCATGTCCGATCGGGCCATGGTTTCTCCTTTTCCTTCCTCTTTTCAGAAAATCAAGCACTTTGGTGCTCCTTTCATTTCTTAGGACGCTCGGATGAAGATGAAACGGACGGGGGAGGCATTTGCTCTGAGGCCCACTGCGTAACCCCCATTTCGGGTGAGAAATCTTCAAACGCTTGTCGAGCCCTATTATGTATGAACGTTTGATCACCCAATGACAATCGACCTTTAAGAATAAAATAGTAGTCGATTTCATGGTTGAGAGGAGAGAAATTCGTGGTTGAACCGTGAAATTTTTTAGAAGATGAACTCGCCAAGTTCAATTGCCGGCGGTTTTGGAGGAAAAATAGATTTGAATTCTTCTCAAGGTAGGTAAGAGTTGAAGTGAATTAATTGTGGACAGGTCAACCTATTTATAGGTAGGTGCGCTGAAGTGACATTACCAAAAAACACCCTTCTTTTTTTCCTTTTCCTCATCTACACACTCAAGTGAAAAATTAGAAAGTTCATCCAACTAAATAAAATCCGAAATAAGTTTCTAGGTTGAGGTGTTCCTTACGGTCATCTTAAATACCTCTTTTTTAAACAAAACTAGCCTAGATAGAATTTATTTATTGAAACAGATAAAAACTCAGAACCCTATTTTTTGAAAAATAACAAAATAAACGTACCTGTACATGAGGGTCCACACTCATTCCAATTCAGCAAGGAAAATTGAGGCTTTCCCTTTATTTACCATCTCACCTCAATAGGTCTTTACTCTTTACCCGTTTACTTTGAATATGTTGTTGCTTTTGTCCCTTAGCTCCATGGCACCATGTGGATAAATTTTGTGAATTATGAACGATCCTATCCATCTTGATTTAAACTTTCATGAAAAGAGCCTTAGCCTGGAGTTAAATAACAACACATTTTCTCCTTCCTCAAACTTAGTCGATCTAGTCTTTTGATCATGGTACCTCTTCATTTTCTCTTTACTCAATTTAGTATTTTCATAAGCTTGATGCTGAAGTTCTTTTAGCTCATTTAGTTGCAATATTCTTTTATCTTTAGCTTTCTTCGTATCCAAGTTTAGCTTCTTTATTGTCCAATATGCCTTGTGCTCTAATTCTAATGAGAAGTGACATGCTTTACCGAATATGATCCGATATGGCGACATTCCAAACGGAGCCTTGAATGTTGTTCAATGAGCCGAAAGTGCTTCGTCAAGTCTTAGTGAGCAATCTTTTTTTGTTGAATTCACCGTCTTTTCGAAAATACTCTTAATCTCTTTATTTGAAAATCAACCAGACCCTTAGTTTGGGGTGATATGCTATAACTATCCGATGCTTTACATTGTACTTATGCAATACACTTTCCATAGTTTTGTTGATGAAGTGTGTTTCTTCATCCTGACTAAGGCTCCCAGTGTTTTGTATTTGTAAAAATGTTCCTTAGAAGAAACTTCTTCACCACTTTGGCATCATTAGAAGTAGTTGCCACTGCCTCTATCCATTTTGAAACATAATCTACCGCTAGAAGAATATAAAAATTCTCGAATGATGGTAGAAATGGCCCCATAAAGTTTATTCCCCATACATCGAAGATCTCTACTTCAAGGATATAATTCACCGACATTTCGTTGTGGGCTATCAGATTCCTTGTTCTCTGTCATTTTTCAGATTGTTGAGCGAGCTAATGAGCATCTTTAAATAGTGTTAACCAAAAAAACCCACTCTTTAGCACTTTGGCAATTGGTTTTGCTCATACAAAATGCCCTCTATACGGAGCTTTATGGCATGCCTCAAGAATCGAGGATACTTCTTCTGCAATGTAGCATCTCCTGATCTAGTTCGGTCTCAATTTGAACAAATAAGGGTCATCCCAATAGTACTTTTTGAGATCATGAAATAACTTTTTCAACCTCTGGCTTGTGGCCACTGGTGGAACAATTCTAGCTTCCAGGTAGTTGACAAAGTCAGCATACCACGGAACATTTTCATAGCTAGTAACCGCTCATCGAAGAAAGCATCTCGAACTTGATCTGATTCCTCTACCTTTCTTTTCAATCGTGAAAAGTGATCAGTGACTTGATTCTTCATTCCTTTCTTGTCCATGATTTCTGGTCAAATTCTTGCAAGATTAGTATCCATCTAATAGGAATGGGTGCCTAAGGATAATAGGGATTTCAATATCAACCTCATAGTCCAAAATGATGAAGTCAACTGGGAAGATAAATTCGTCAACCTGAACAAGTACATTTCTATCTTCCCTTCGGGATATGATATGGATCTGTCAGCCAGTTTCAGGGTCACTATGGTGGGCCTAGCCTCACCAATTCCCAAATTTCTAAAGATAGACAATGGCATTAAGTTGATGCTTGCGCCCAGATCACATAGTGCATTGTCGACCTCCTTTTCACTAACAGAACAAAGTAGGGTAAAGCTTCCTAGATCTTTTATTTTGGTCAGGATGTTGTTTTTGAATAGTGCATTGCACTCTTAAGTTAGCATGGCGGTCTCGAATTCCCCCAGGCATTGCTTTTTAGACAATATGACCTTCAGGAATTTTACGTAACTCGACATTTGCTCAAGGGCTTCTACCAAAGGGATATTGATGTGAAGCTGTTTCATTACATCTAGAAATGTTTTGAATTGCCGATTATTATATTTCTTTTTCAATATGTTTGGAAATTAAGGTGTCACATGCAAGACTATGCTTGTTTTGTTTCTGTCCTTTGCCGTATCATGGTTCTGCGATGAGGATTCTGGTTGTGTTGATGGTGAGGCTTCTTTGTAAATTGGGCTTGGATTTGTTTAAGATTTAGTAGAAGGCTAAAAAATTTTGCAAGGAATATTTTCGGTTGATTCAAGGTCATTCAAGGGTAGTAAGTGTCTCAGTTCTTTGTCTAACTTGAGCCGGTGGTTTTACTTGTCTGGAATCTCAAGGATCTACTGACAAGTTGGGCATTGTCCTTCCATTGCGCAATATCATGGCTTGACACTACTCTTTACCGTTACACCAAAGAGCTTCAATGTTACGTGGGAAGGTGCTTGGTTGTCTATTTTTCAGTTCATTTTCCATCTGCCCTACCTAAACTTCGAGATTTGGGAATGAGCATGCTTGGGATTAGATTAACGAATCATTCTTCTAGATATACTCTTTTAAGAGCGATAATAATGATAAAGATGCATGGGATCTTTATGCATGGTTGTGGTCGGGACGGTTTTGAGCATGTTGATGGCTTTGATTGTGTTGATTGAATCTGGGAGGATTTCCTATGTGTACTGGCTGTGGAAGTTCACTTGCTCATGCTGCTGCTGATTGCATCCCTAGGAGAAGTTAGGATGATTCCTCCAACCTGAATTATATGTTTTTCTAAATGAATTATTCTAAATTGAAAATATGGCCTCAGGATCATGTGGGAATGCTTCAAGCGACTGAGGTTCCCCGCATTGTATGCAACTCATAATCGCAACCTGATTCATTGTATTAAGTTGAGCAGCATTTGTGCTCAGCACTATTTGATTAATGGCCATTGTTTTTACGAGGGAGGTGACTGCTGCCATCTAGGCTACAAATGAGTTCACTGCATCTGACCTGACCAACACATCTTCCATTTTCTATTTATCATAATTTTTATTCCCATATCCATTGTCCACCAATTCGTCAGTGTTTCTTGCTATTCGATTCAAAATTCCCTTGGCCTCCGTGTACGTTTTATCCATAAATCTGCTTGCCATTGATGTGTTGGCCATTGATGGCAAGGCTCTATTCAACTCGTTATAAAAGGTCTCCATCAATACGCAATCAGGGATGCCGATGTGTGGGCAGTTATGAACAAACTGTTGGGTTTTATGTTCAAAAAATTCGCAGTTTGTAAGATAATAAACATTTTCTATTATCAATATACTTGTTATCGATTTCATAAATTGTATGAAAGTCTAAATTCAATAAACTAAGACCCATGACTATTGTATGAGTACTTGAACTTTATGTGGAGACATAAGAGTGGATCGGGATCGAGTAAATAGTGAAAATGATCTATGGTACATGAATGAGATTGGGTACCTTATTCTGGTAACACCATTGGATGCGGCCTACTCTGTAGTTGTTACAAAGAGTTGTAAAATGCTACATACGATGTAATCCTAATTCGTACATGTTATGACATGAGGAGTGGGAGCGTCCTATGCAATGAGTTTGCATAAGATCAGGACCAAGAAATAAGTCACTCTTACTTTATAACGTTGTTTACTGTTTAAGACTGACTATTTCATCTAGAAGACCTAGGTAACTCGATCTTAATCCTGAGCTAACTATGAACTCCTATTTATTTGGGATTGCCCTTAGATTTGCATAGTTAAGGGTTGGCTCAACAGCGCCGGCTCAATAAGACTCCCATTTCAGGGGTAAGACCGGAAAGATAGCTGGGGACGTAGGGTACAAGACGGAGTTCACGCCTACCCGATTTAGGGATAGAAAAAAGGTTGTTCTCTCAAGTACTGAATCCAGGTCTTGAACAAGGGGCCCCACCCTCTCACTGGGCTGAGAGAGTTTGGTTTGGTGATTGGATCATAAACCAGTTGTTCATTAGAGGATCAGTAGGGACTTGAGGAATAAGAAGTAATCTCGGGGGTAAAATAGATATTTGACCTAGCCGTTATTACGAACAACCTGTGAAAGGTCGACTTACTGATTATGGTTAAATCATGTGGATATAATATATCTACAGTGGGGGAATGCAACTATGGGCTTTAGTGGAATGACCCATTAGTTAATGAATGAAGATTAATTTGGTCTAATGAGTTTAGCCAATTAATCTCGGATCGTTAGAGCCCATGATCTGTAGGTCCACGAGGTCCCCCTACTAGCTCATAATGGACTAGCTCTAGAATAGCGTGATAAGTTAATTTGAAACGTTCAAATTAGAATTAAGAGAATTTGTAATTATATGAAATAGGAATAGGAAAATTTATATATTTAAATATGATTTAAATATATAAAGATGGATATGTATTAAAATTAATTTAATATTTGATATTAAATTAATTAAGTTTTATTTAATCATTAATTTATGAAATTAATTAATTTTTCATTTTTAAAATCAAATAGATTTTTTATATCAAAATTTGATTTTTAGATAAAATTGAAAAAGGAAAAGAAAACAAAAACACAAAATGAAAAAAATGGTTTTTTCCATTATCCATCACTTAACTAGCTCACACATATAGCAATATATTTGCCTTGTCTTGTCCAAGCATGAGATGCAACTCATGCAACTCTTCTATTTGCATGTTGATCTGCAATATAATGAAGAGATTTGAGTGAAAATCGGGCATGCAATCTATAGAATTTTGAGAGAAAATTCGGTTTGAAGAATGGTTCTTCAACAAGGTTGTTGCAGTAAGCTATTCTCCTTCATTCCTTGATTCAAGCTTGTTTTGAGTCCCAGAACTCAATCTAGAATACCAAGAGAATAGTGGGGAAGATCATGAGGTGGTCTACAACAAGATATGGAGAAGATAGCAGTTGGAGATGGAGCTTTGAAGAAGTTCTACAAGAGGTATGTCTTGAAACCCATTTTTCCTGCAGAAGCATGCTTTATATTATGTCAAAATTAGTGAATTTGAATGCTTAAATGATCCTTGTTCTTCCGCTGCTGTAGTTCCAGAGAAAATCAGCCTCTGTTCTTATCGTCGCTATGGTTCCAGTTGCTAAATGATCGTCTAGCTCCAGACGCTACATGATGTGAAGAAAAGCTAGATGATCATGTAGCAATGGGCGCTGTTCATTGTGATGTTGAACCCTAGACGATCGTGTACCTGCTGGAGCTAAACGATGCGTTCAATTTGCTATACGATAGCATTAAGCGATCGTTTAGCTTTGGCGTGGGAACTAAATGATACGTTGAATTTACTATACGATGGTACTATGCGATCGTTTAGCAAGGATGTGATCTAACCGATGCGATGAAATGCTACGCGATAGCGCTGAGCAATCGTTTAGATGTGGAGCTAAGAGATCATGTAGACGAAGTGTTAAGCGATGTGTTGAAGTTTTTATGCGATAGAACTAAACAAATCGCTTATCTACGATGCTAAACGACGCGATGATGTTCTATACAATGGAGCTAAGCGATCGTTTAGCTACGACAAATACTAAAACGATGACATGCAGTGCTAGACGATGGTGTTAAGCGATTGTGGTTATATATGATAGAACTAAGCGATAGCTATATGATCACTAAGCGATTCGATGAAGAGCTATATGATAGCTCTGAGCGATCGCTTACCACGATCGTTTATCTTTGATCGGGAGCTAAACGATGCATTCGGTTGCTATGCGATAGCACTATGCGATCGTTTAGCTCTATGTGGGAGTTAGGCGATGCGACGAGTTGCTATGCGATAGCATTACGCGATCGCTTACCTTTGCGCGACAGTTGGGTGATGCGTTGAATGCTATGTGATGGCATTAGACGATCGTTGACCTTTTCGCGTGCTAAACGATCAAGCATTTATTAAACGATATGGCAAAATTCTAGACGATGGTCGTCATTGCTAAATGATGAGACTTAGCAAGATGTTGACATGTGCAAGGGTTGCCGGTTCAATAGGTTCTATTGTGGTTTGGTCCAGTTCAGCTTCGAATGGTTCTTGGCTGGTTCGGTTCAGACAGTTCGGGTCTGGTTCAAACTACTTGAGTTCGTATTGGAGCGGTTAGAAAGTTGTTTTGTAATAATTAGGCTTCTGTTTGCTTTTTTTTTTTTGTCAAAACTAAAACCATATCAGTCAGTGTTTAATTATTTAAGCATTTGATGTATGTTATAATTAAATAAATCTTGTATGTGCATATAGTATGCCATTTAGATTTAAAATCTCACCATAGGATGTAACATGCATTGAAAGTATGTTATAATTATTATAATATATAGTATACATGTTAAGGCTTCTTGTATTTAATATAAATGTTATATTAAATTTGAATGTCCTCATGTATGTTATGGATGAATAGCATGTCTAAAGTTTTATAAGTTGTTATAAAATTGGGTTAGACATTTAAAATCCATAAACAACAGCTGCATGCTCACATAGGTTGACCACCTGTTTTAATTGTTAAAACTTATAAAACCTAGGTTACAAACTCAACCGGTATATAATCCTGTCTAAGGATGTGGGTACTTAAGTTGACGGGTTACGAAACACCTCCTACCTGGGGATTATAGCCGTATAATTAAGCGTTGGTAATCAGTTTTATGAGCATATGTGAGTGATGTGAGGTAATAAAATGGTTTATCACCTAGACATCGTAGGTTAAAAAACAATTATAAGAGTTATACTTGGATGAACCACATAGTCTTAGGGTTGTTTTATTAGCCGAAAAGAACCTAAGCATAAATCTACCTAAAATAGAACACTTTAGTGGCAGTTTAATAACTTCTATATAATAGCGTTATTAGAAAACTTCAGTGGGAGATTAATAACATATACGATACGTTATTTTTAGCTCTCACGTCTCTAAGAGTTCACAATCCAGATTTAAGCGATACTTCATGTCACCCTGGGAGTGACCTCCCTACAGGGAGTATTTTTTAGATTAAATCTAGATTTCGGTGAATAAGAGGAAGTTGTTCAAATATGTCTATTATACGATAAAAAGATTTCAAATGCCACGTCTCCTTATAGTTTACATTGTGAGATTCATATGACACTTTGTGTCTCCCTGAGAGTGACCTCCCTACAGAAAGTTTTTTGTATGAATCGATATCAAGGTAAACGGAGGAAGTAGTTCATAGTAAGTGGGTGAAAGATATGTGTTAATATATCTTGCGGTCTCCTCCATTAGTCTGAACCGTGAGATTCCTATGTTGCGACTGCTGGTTAGCTTTAAGCGGCCCTTTGCTAGTCGTTTAGTAACAGCTATAGGATTCGGAACAACCCAGGCTTCAGTAAAATGAATAGGGTCTTATAGTTCCGTCTTGAATGTTATCTTCTATTTTGGAGGCAAATTCATACCGTCCTATAGGATCTGAAAATGACGGGTCACACTTACAAGAATTACTAAGTTGTTAGTAAAGATCTTGACCGAAAATGATAACTAAACGACTATAGGAATAAGAGTTATTCCAGAGATAATAGGAATAAGAGTTATTCCGGGGATAGGGTTTGGTCAAAATTGTTTGTTTTAGTGAAGGAATATCTAACTGCCCCACGGTAGCATATATTCTGACTCACTAAAATATCATTGCAAATAAATAATGGTTATGGGTACATTATTACATTTTACTAAAACTTGATTTTGGATTTAGTTACAATTTGCTAATTAGATTTTTTTTTTTAATTTTATCAGCTTGTCGAATTCTAGAATACTCGCTTCTGATGTACATAACAGTAAAATCAAATCAACAAACAAATTACTAGTGATTGATTATACCAAAAGAGTTTTAACAGAGGATTGTCCTCTATCTCCCAACTCATCTGAAATTATGAATTATGTAGATGTGAATGCTGAATTCAAACAATAAGATAAATATGATTTTCTTGTTATCGAAGCATGTTTAGTGGAAAAGGATAAAATCTGGATAATTAATTCAGGTTTCGCTAATCATGTATGTACTATCTCACAGGAAACAAGTTCCTGGAGACAGTTGGCAGAAGGTGAAACAATCTTTAAGGTAGGGATCAGGGAGATTGTTTCAGCCAAAGCAGTGGGAGATATAAAGTTATTTATAGGAGATAAGTACATTTATTTGAAAAATATATATTATATTCCTTCTATGAAAATGAATCTAATTTCTGTCTCCTGATTGCTAGAACAAAATTATAAAGTTTATTTCGAAAATGGTGAAGTGTTCATCAAAATGGGAAATAAACAGATTTGCTCTACAAAATTAGAAAATAACTTATACATATTAAAGCAAAGTGAGGTAAAAGCTGTTTTGAATATAGAGATGTTTAAAACTGCTGGGACTCATAAGAAAAGGAAGATTTCTCCAAATGCCTATCTTTGGCACTTGAGACTGAGTCACATAAATCTCAACAGGATTGAGAGATTGGTTAAGAACGATCATCTAAATAAGTTGGTAGACAGTTCATTACCACCATGTGAGTCTTGTCTTGAAAGTAAAATGACAAAAAGATCTTTTTCTAGAAAAGGTCTTAGAGCCAAAGAACCTCTAGAGCTGATTCACTTAGACCTTTGTGGGCCTCTAAATGTTAGAGCAAGAGGAGGGTTTGGATATTTCATCAGTTTTATAGATGATTATTCAAGGTATGGGCATATTTACCTAATGAACCAAAAATCTGAAACTTTTGAAAAGTTCAAAAAGTATAAGGCTGAGGTTCAGAACCAATTAGGTAAAATGATTAAAACATTTCGATCGGATCGAAGTGATGAGTATATGGACACATAATTCCATAACTATTTGATAGACCATGGAATTCAGTCTCAACTCACAGCCCCTGGCACACCCCAGCAGAACGTTGTGGCAGAGAAGAGAAACAAAACCTTGTTAGACATGGTTCATTCCATGATGAGTTACGCTAATTTACCAAATTCTTTTTGGGGATACGCAGTTGAGACTGTGGTGTATATTTTGAACTTAGTTTCCTCGAAAAGCATTTCTGAAACGTCTTACGAGCTCTGGATGGGACGTAAAGGAAATTTACGTCACTTCAGGATTTGGGGTTGTTCAACACATGTGTTGGTGCAGAATCCTAAAAAGATTGAACATCGTTCAAAAGTATGCCTATTTGTAGGCTAACCAAAAGAAACAAAAGATGGTATCTTTTATGATCCTCAGGAAGATAACGTATTTGTATCGACAAATGCAACCTTCCTAGAGGAAGATTATATAAAGAATCATCAACCTCACAGTAAGCTTGTAATAGAAGAAATGTCCAGAGAAACGACAAATGTATCAACAAGAGTTGTTGATCGAGCAGGTCTTTTAACAAGAGTTGTTGATAGAGCAGGTCCGTCAACAAGAGTTGTTGATGAAACTGATACTTCACATCCTTCTCAAGAGTTGAGAATGCCTCGTCGTAATGGGAGGGTTGTGCAACGGCCTGACCGGTACATGGGTGTAACTGAAACTCAAGTCATCATACTAGATGATAGTTTAGAGGATCCATTGTCTTTTAATCAAGCAATGAACAATGTGGACAAAGACTAATAGATTAAAGCCATGGACCTTGAAATAGAATCTATGTATTTCAATTATGTCTAGGATCTTGTAAATCAACCGGAAAGGGTAAAACCCATCGGTTGCAAATGGATCTACAAGAGAAAACGAGACCAAGCTGGTAAGGTACAGACCTACAAAGCTAGACTAGTGGCAAAAGGGTTTACCCAAAGAGAGAGGTTAGATTTTGAAGAAACCTTCTCTCCAGTTTCCATTATAAAGTCTATTAGAATACTCTTATCCATAGCCACATTTTATAATTATGAAATATGGCAAATGGATGTCAAGAGAGCTTTTCTGAATGGCTATCTTGAAGAGAATATCTATATGTCTCAACCAAAAGGGTTTATACAGAAGGGTCAAGAGCAAAAGGTTTGCAAGCTTAATCGGTCCATTTATGGATTTGAATAAGCTTCGAGATCCTGGAATATGAGATTTGATGTTGTGATCAAATCTTATGACTTTGAACAAAATGTTGACGAACCCTGTGTATACAAGAAAATCATCAACAAAACTGTCGCTTTTCTGGTGTTGTATGTTAATGATATTCTACTAATTGGGAATGAGGTAGAATATCTAGCTGATATTAAGAGATGGTTGGCTTTACAATTCCAAATGAAATATTTGGGAGAAGCACAGTATGTTCTTAGAATCCAAATAGTTTGGAATTACAAGAACAGAATATTAGCATTATCTCAAGCATCTTATATAGACAAGATGTTGTCTAGGTATAAAATGCAAAATTCCAATAAAGGATATTTACCTTTCAAGCATGGAATTCACTTGTCTAAAGAGTAGAGTCCTAAGACACCTCAAGAGGTTGAAGAGATGAATCGAATTCCATATGCATCTGCAGTTGGGAGTTTGATGTATGCAATGTTGTGTACTCGTCCCGACATATGCTATGCCGTAGGAATTGTCAGCAGATTTCAGTCCAATCCTGGTCATGACCATTGGATTGCTGTTAAAAACATTCTCAAGTATCTTCGAAGAATGAGAGATTATATGCTCGTGTATGGTCCTAAGGATCTGATCCTTACTGATACACTGATTCTAATTCGCACATGTTATGACATAAGAAGTGGGGGCGTCTTATGCAATGAGTTTGTATAAGATCAAGACCAAGAAATAAGTCGCTCTTACTTTATAACGTTGTTTACTGTTAAAGACTGACTATTTCACCTAGATGACCTAGGTAACTTGATCTTAATCCTGAGCTAACTATGAACTCTTATTTATTCGGGATTGCCCTTAGATTTGCATAGTTCAAGGTTGGCTCAACAGCGGCGAGTCAATAAGACTCCCATTTCAGGGGTAAGATCGGATAGATAGTTGGGGACATAGGGTGCATGATGGAGTTCACGCCTACCCGATTTAGGGATAGAAGAAAGGTTGTTCTCTCAAGTATTGAATCTAGGTCTTGAACAAAGGGCCCACCCTCTCCTTAGGCTGAGAGAGTTTGGTTTGGTGATTAGATCACAAACCAGTTGTTCATTAGTGGATCAGTAGGGACTTGAGGAATAAGATGTAATCTCGGGGGTAAAACAGATATCTGACCCAACCGTTATTACGAACAACCTGTTAAAGGTCGACTTGCTGATGATGGTTAAATCATGTGGACATAATATATCTACAGTGAGAGGAGTGCAACTATGGGCTTTAGTGGAATGACCCATTAGTTAACGAATGAAGATTAATTTGGTCTAATGAGTTTAGCCAATTAATCTCAGATAGTTGGAGCCCATGATCTATAGGTCCGTGGGGTCCCCCTACTAGCTCGTAACGGACTAGCTCTAGAATAGCGTGATAAGTTAATTTAAAACGTTCAAATTAGAATTAAGAGAATTTGTAATTATATGAAATATAATTATGTTTAATTTTAGAATTAAACGGAATAGGAGAATTTATATATTTAAATATGATTTAAATATATAAAGATGGATATATGTTAAAATTAATTTAATATTTGATATTAAATTAATTAAGTTTTATTTAATAATTAATTTATGAAATTAATTAATTTTTTATTTTTAAAATAAAATAGATTTTTTAAATCAAAATTTGATTTTGAGATAAAATTGAAAAAGGAAAAGAAAACAAAAACACAAAATGGAAAAGTGGTTTTTTCCATTATCCATCACTTAACTAGCTCACACATATAGCAATATATTTGTCTTGTCTTCTCTTTGCATGAGCAGCAACTCATGTAGCTCTTCTCTTTGCATGTTGATCTGCAATATAATGAAGAGATTGGTGTGAAAATTGGGCATGCAATCTACAGAATTTTAAGAGAAAATTTGGTTTGAAGAATGGTTCTTCAACAAGGTTGCTGCAGTGAGCTATTCTCCTTCATCCCTTGATTCAAGCTTGTTTTTTGTCCCACAACTCAATCTAGAGCACCAAGAGAATAGTGGGGAAGATCTTGAGGTGGTCTACTACAAGATATGGAGAAGATAACAGTTGGAGATAGAGCTTTGAAGAAGTTCTACAAGAGGTATGTGTTGAAACCCATTTTTCCTGCAAAAACATGCTTTATATTATGCCAAAATTAGTGAATTTGAATGCTTAGATGATCCTTGTTCTTCTGCTATTGTTGATACAATCCTAGATAAACTTCCTAAACTTGGCCCAGGCGGCATTCTAACTCTATGAATCATCTTGTTCAAAAGTAGCGATGTTGCGCCGTCTCCTTGCATTCACGACTGGTGGAAAGAACTTCTTCATAAATTTCTCGATCAACTGGTCCTATGACACAATCTCATTAGGTTCTAAGGAATAGGCCCATTGTTTGGCCTCATCTTAGAGAGTGTAAAAAAAGAGCGAAAGCCAAATCCCCTCCGGCATCACGCTTGGAAGAGAAAAAGTGTTGCTTAATTCCACAAAACTATTTAGGTGCGCATGAGGATCTTCTCCTGACGCTCCTCCAAACTATCATGCGGTCTGGATCATCTGTAGCATGACTGGCTTTATCTCACATCTCGCATTCCCGTCAATGGTTGGTCACATAAGACTTGATGAGAAATCATACAGGTTTGGGGCTGCATAGTTCCACATTAGAATGTTGCAGTCAGCAATCAGCAAGATAGGGTTCTGCTATTCGTGCACATATACTCCATTTCCCCCGACCTAGTTGTGGTTTGGTTGTTTTCCATATTCCTTCTTCTTCTGTTTCTATTATGTCTTGCTCTGCAACAAAGGTCCACTCAATTTTAGGGTCAATAATGAATTCAGGTTTAGTACCCATACTCATATACTATTTGTTGTGTTGTTGCTAAAGCAAGCAATACACCTAGAATCAAAATGGTTCCTACAAAAACACCAACCATATACTCAATTAGTCGCCAAATCCCTAGCAATAATGCCAAAAACTTGTTGCATTCGATGCGGTTAACATAAACTGTGTTGGATTCACTATGCACTAAACTAACTATGCGCCATGTTGTAATTAATCATGCACTTATCACAAAGTTTTCTTATAGTTTGTCGAGTATAAAAAAACTAGAATTTCTCGGTGTGAGTTGAGGTTGAACTCAGGGATTCTTAACTAAGATTATCGGAAAGTGATGCGTATGTGGCAAGAACTAAAGTAGTTTCGATGAAGTAAGAAATCATGCGATTAAGAAAAACTGTATGGTGAAACTATCTAAACAGGAAATGAACACTTCGAGTTTAATTATGAGAAAGCTTTGAGAGATAACAACTTTAACTTGTGTAAAAAAATGTATGGAAAAGCACGGTCAGAGGGAATTTTATGCCTACTTCCTATGTTTTGCTTCAAAGGTAAACCTAGCTTACAAAATTTGTTCATCGCACACCTCTCCGTAGCCAACAACATTTGTTATATTTCTATGACACATGAATGATGTTACGTTGGGCATAAGGTTGTTTCTATCTCTAGAAACACTTTTTATTTTGCTTAGTGAGATCCACAACTACTTACCCACTCGAGTAGTTGGTTATAGCTACTTGACTCAATAAGTGATCATAGGTAAGCATTTAAATAGTCATACAATAAGCAAATAGGATTAACCCTTAAAGACTCAATTTAGCTCATAACATTAAACTTTCTCCTTACCCTTTTGAAATTAGTAGCTCATGATAAGTGACAAAAGTGATGGTAAAGATAGGAGAGATAATGGGAGTAGACATGATGGTATATATAGATCGAAATAAAAGTGTTGTTTACAAAATGATTAATTTCTTAAGTTCACAATGCAACACATGAGTAAAGATAAGAAGAAAATGATGATGGGCCAGTTCTCAGCAATCTCTTGCGTTAAACTGATGTAGTGTCAAAGCTGTTGGTAACAAAGTGGAAGTATGGAGTGGAGAAGGTGTTCTCAAGCTCTTGCTCTAGTGAAACTCCGGTGGCAGTCGGAGGTAGTTTTTGGGAGTGAAGGATTCTCAGAGGAATGCCTGATTGGGCTCTTGCTAGTGATAACAAAATTCTTAGAAAAAAATCTAGATCCTTTAACATTGGTGACAAGGCTCTATTAATAGAGTCACTGGCTAACGACTTCGGGGATCCCATAATGATTAGTCGCTATACCTGACCAGGTAGGTGAGAATATCAACATTGCTATCATGGTCATCATTATGAGTTGTGGCAGAATATCCACTGGGATTACGTTAGAGATCCCATGGCATACGATCAACCGCTTCTTCCTTGGGTATGAGCTCGACGCACGTAGACAATTCTTGCAATCAATTGCAAAATATAGCATTTCAGTGTAGATTATCTCATGGTATATGATGAATAGGGATTTTAAACGTACTATAGCACAAGTATATTTTTAAGCATAAATTTCTAGTATTATTAATGCATATTTTGCTTATCTAACCTCATTGTTCTAAGACAAAGGCTACAATAACTTGTATTTCTACAAGTTATCACACCCCAAAATTTAGAATAATGCTTGTCTAGGAAATTCAAACTTATTTTATATCCCACTTTTCTTTTGTAATGCATTTGTTTTGAAAAGAAAAGAAGTTTTGACACTTTGCGGTTACTTTCAGATTATGGCAAGGCATTGAACTTGGTTATGCACTTTTTTTGGCTTGCCCCCACGGGTTTCATGCAAACATCGAACTATGGTTGCGTGCCAAGTTCAACTCAATTCTTATCATAGCTAAGTTTAACTTTTACCAAACGATGGAGTTTTGTTTATTAAATGCTACTTACATTGCACTAATACTGGTTACATACCTTCGTTTTGGCTAATCTGCATGGTTGCCATGCAAAGTATCCAACTACGAGCAAGTTCCTTTCGCAACTTAAATCTTATCAGGTTGGGGTTTTCCCTTACGTTGACAGCAATGTTCATTATTGGTAAAAAAAAAATAATTTTTTGGAAGTAAAATGAGGTATGTAATCGCAATATGTAAGTTAAATGCATTTGCTCAGACCACTCCCACCCCCAAATTTTTAGAATAGCAAGGTTCTCATTGTTGAAAAACTAAAAACAAAATTATTTGACAATTTTGAAAAAGTGGTTTGATCAGAGGCTTACGTACATAAAAATTGGTAATTGAGTTCTATGCAAATGAAGTACTTTAACTCCTCAAGGTTAACGATTGGGGTGAGTGGATGTGGTGAGGGAATGCGGCAAGGGCATTGGTGTCGCAAGATGTCCAAATCCTCACCAGTTTCGCTTTGGTGTTGGTTGGATGGGTCAGCACCTAAATCGAGTAGGTCATCAGACCTACTCGATTTTCTTTAGGGTCGGCGAAGGGAGACTTCTGTGGTGAAGGTGAGTTCTTTTTTGGCTTAGTAGAGGATTGTCCATTTAGATCGGTAAGAGAGGGAAGCAAGCTAAGAGTTGTAGGCAAAGATGATAGAAGAGGCAAAAGATCTTGGGGCCTGAGGATCTTTAGCGTCGATGGGGAGTTGGACCTTCCTTAACTCTGGCCTTGGACCTTTGGTGTTTAGCTGGCAAAGGCTAAGAGGCATTCAGGTCAAGGAGAGCTGGGCGCTTGGGGGTTTTTGTAGGCTTAGGCCAGTGAGAGGAGTTCTTCAATAATCGACACAGGATCTGATTTGTGAGGACTCTATTTACCTATGCCAAGGGCTATTCTTCCCTTGATTTGTGATGGGATTAGGCACCTAATGTCCATGGGGATGCCTTTAGCAATGCAGTAGGTAGTCCTCAGTCTCCACCACCTTTTCCTTGTCCTTTGCCTGGGTTTTTATGTCCTTTGGGTGCTCAACAACTATGCATCCAACTCTTTGTTTCTTCTTCTCATCTTCTTTCTTCTCTTTCTCCCACTATTCTTTTTCTATCTTCTTCTTTTCCTTCTAGTGCAAAATTTTCTCCTTCCTTCGCGCCTTCTTTTCTTCTTTTTGCCATCTCTATTCTTCCTCCTTTTCTTCCATCTCTCAGTTCAGTGCGTCAACTATAACCTCATTGTACTTCTCTTCCTCATGCTTTTTCCTCAACTTTTCTTCTATCAATGCATCATCACGGTGGACCTTTTCTTGATGCAGCATCCATGCCAAATCATCAGAGGCAATAATATGGCTGGCTTTCTCCATTAGCTCAGCCTTCCTCTTCTTCTCCATTACAGTGCACTTAGCTAGCCGCACATGAGCCTGATCCATAGTGGACACGATTGTGGTGACATCAGGATTTGTCACTTGTTGATTTACCTTAGGCTCAACAACCATGTTTTCTTCTTTAATTCTTCCTGACCGACGGATGAGAGGCTCATGCACATCATCTTCATATTCTTCATCCAATCAGGGTGTGGCTCCAGATGCGGCCACCCTTACACTCAGGAGCTCAACGTTTGTATGCTTAGTTGACTCAGCAGACTTCTTTGCCAACGGTTTTTCCACCCTTGCAATGGTGGATTTCTCCTCTACCAACTGGCCCTCAGCTTTGTGCCAACGTTTCTCCTCATTCTTCTTTCTCTTCTCTTCCTTTTTCTTCTTCTTTTCTTGCTCCTCCTTTTCTTCTTTTTCCTTCTCCTCCTTTTTCTTTTTCTCTTTTTCTTTCTTCTTCGCAGCCAATTCCTCTACTACAGCCTTCATGGGTCCATCATCAGGGTCTACTGGTGCTTTCTGAAAAAAATCTAAACAGAGATCTCCATGAGCAGCAGAAGTGGATCGTTCCAAACCCCATTATGAATGAACACAAACATTTACAGTCTAAACGAAAATGAGCAGATTATGCATAAACCGAAATTAGAGCATGCTACAAGAAGAAACAAGGATAGAGTATGCGTACCTTTGAAGAACTCTTCGTCAAGTATCCCTCGACTAATTGTTCTATATGATCTTGGATTGAGGAAAACTGGACGTAGACGATCAAGTAAGTGAGAGATGAAGACAATCTATCGTATAGACGATGTACTCGATTGTTTAGAAGATGAAGGTTATCGTATAGACTTTGCTACTCGATCATGTAGCAACGATTAAACGAGTAGCTATCGTATAGTCAACTCTTAGCTCAGTCATGTATGCTCTCAACGCTATCGCTTAGTAAAAAAACTTTTTATTTGATAGCATTTTTCGTGAGATATTTTCGAATGAATCAACTACCAATTTTGGAAAACAATTTTCCTTTTTATTTCACGGTTACCATAAAATGTCCAATAACCTCCCACCCAATTCGGTTATTAGAGACAAAGAATTTATTATTATATAATTAATATATTATAAATAAATATGATAACCAACTTATCATATTATATTTATAACCTATAGTTTTAATATTTCATCATATGAATATTATATTTATAACCTATAGCTTTAATATTTCATCATATGAAACATATAAACCATAGTTCTTTTTCTATTTTATGGTATTTAACATAAATCATATTTATATTAATTCCGATTAATGTATCTAATACATCATATCAATTATATCACATATAATTGAATTTCCTCTTGTTAATTTGAACACTACAAATCAACCCAAAATCTGATTATTAACTTGAACCCATTGAACTACCTAAAGGACCCATGGACCTGTAGCTTGAAGCTCCAACGATACGTGAATAACTGATTAAACTCTTTAGGCACGAGATCCACCATCCGTTAACTGTTGGACACTCCACTAAAGACTGATAGCTGCACTCTTCACACTACAAATATATTTATGTGTCTATATGACCAATCAACAGTGCGATGACCCTTCACAAATCGCTCGTAAGTACAGTTGGACTAAATTACCATTTTACCCTAGTGGTTACATCTAACTTCTTAAGTACCATTGATTCCTCTAATGAACAATAATTCATAGTCCTACTATGACAAGTCCTTTCTTCCAAAGAGAGGGTGTGGCCACTATGTTCAAGACCCGAAATCAGCCCTTAAGGGAGCAATTTATCTACTGGGGAAGAAGTGAATTTCGTCTTGTGTAGCTAAGTTCCCAGCTCCCCAATCAGACGAATACCCAAAAAGGTAGGTTTGTTGAGTTGGAAATCTGGCCACTCTAACCCATATTAATCAAAGGATGTTATGTTGAATAATTGATAAGTGGAGATCCATGGTTTACTTACAGGGGTTTAGGAAGGAAGGGAAGGAAAAACAAATTAATTGAAGAGACTCACTAATTGGAATTGGTCGGAAGCACTAAGGTAATGCTGGATGAGGTGGCGGTTTGATATTCCATCTTCAGAGGTGGCAGGAAGTATAAAAAGGAAGAGGAAATTCATAAGCTTGGTTTTGGCAAATGACTTGAGAAAATTATGTGATATTGGTGCCATTCGAAAGTTGGGAGAATCTAGTTTTTTGAGGTTGGTCTGTTGGAGAAAGATCTCACAGGGAGAAGAACAAAAACTAAATAATTTTGGGTTGATATTTTAAGGTAGGCTAGAAGGGGCAGATTCTCGAATGAAGGAAGGCTAGAGGTGAAGATTGGAAGCTCCAGGCCAAATTACAAAGAATTTTGGGTTGATATTTCGAGGTAAGAAATTAACTCAATTCTAAACAAGTTTATAGAAGGAAGTTTCTTGAAAAGAGTTCTGAATTTCGAGTTATGAATTTTTGAAGTTGAAACAGGAAATTGGTGCATAAACAGGCAACTGCTTGGGAAAACCAAGCAAGTGTCTCACCATAAAGAGCGAGAGTGAGATAAGAAAGAGGTGGATCTCGCTAAAAATGGAAATCTCGCTAATTTTGTTCTAAATATTGCTCAAAAAGGAAATCTCGCTGGAAATTTTGGACTAAATCTCGCTGGTGAAGGTACAAATCTCGCTAGAAAGTGGTAAATCTCACACATGAGGATCTCGCTCACATCTCGCTAATAATGTTGATTTTGTTGATGAAGGTTTTATTAGTAAACAAACTATTTGAAGCATTTTGATGGGAATTCTAAGGAATCTAACTAGGAATTATGTCCTTTCAGGCCAAGAGGAGCTAGAAGAGGCATATAACCCGTTAAGAGCCTGACGAGTAGTGAGTGACTAAAATGAACTTAATGCTTTCAATGTTTATGTATAAAAGACCATGTAAGTTACAGTGATGTTGATGATGAATTTATACTTTCTCAAGCAACAGATGTTTAAATGAATTGCATAGCGTTTCTTCTTCAGCTTGTATATATTTTAAATGCATGCCAAGGTATATTGTAAATTCATTACAAAAGTAAATTCCTATGATGATTAATATGATTTTATAGTCACCCACTAGGCTAGTAGCTCACAGATTTTCTTTGTTCTCCTTTTCCAGGTAGCGGTCAGATTCCTCAAGGTTGATCCTGCTGCTGCTTGCCATTGAAAGGCCCGACTTGTTAAGAAGAAATTAGGTTGATGGTTTATATCTATGTACACATGTTTTGAGAGGGATCAGGGCTTTGTTAGTAAAGTTTGGGCCCAGCTGAAAATATTTTACCTGTAGATGTTATGTCATGACTGTTTGCATGTGATTATATAAAATTATGTAGAGCCTTATGGGGCATGCTGCTTGTATACATTAATAATGTTTATTTGGTTAGCGGTTTAAGGTGGTAAGTGTTGGCAATAGGGCTAATAACTACTACTGTCACATCTTCTTCAAGATTAAGAGGGTAATCTAGGAGGGGGTGTGATAGACGTTCCCAGGGCGCCACGAGGAAGTACAAAATGATCTCATGGCGTGAACCAATGATAGAGACCGTAGGATGTATTGACACACACTCTTCACCCCCTTACTATAAACATTCTCTCTGTCCACCATGACATTGGCTCATGCAAACACCATAAAAAGGGGGATGCTTCCAAGGCACCACGAGGCCAAGCATGAATCATTGATATATCAGATACATCTCTTCCTCCCACTGAGTATTTTATAACCTAGGGTTTAGTTTACTTACAAAAAACACGATTAAGAATTTTAACTAAGCCACTTTTTAAGTTTGCCCAAGAGTAACTTTTACCTTGGATAGTTGAAACAACTTTTGACCATCATTCATCAAACTCTTTAATGGAGTCTTTGACCAACTATCTCATGCTTGCAGAAAATTTATCTAATTCACCTTTCCAGGTAGGTTCCCAGGTAGGGGTGTTCCATTTCTTTTAGCTTAAGAACCCCAACCTAGATAGAACCCACCTTAGACAAAAGGTCCCTTATAGATAGATTTAATACAATTTAATCCTATTAAATCGATTTAAAAAGATTAAACTAAGGTTGCTAATCTCATTAGAACTTTTGAACTTAGGTCTATCTCAATCCAATTTTAAAACCCTTTTAAAACCATGAGTTTACCCTAAGTCCGCATGCAACTCTTTATTATCGATTCTATTTCTAATTTCTATTATAACACTCCCAATAGAAACAACTAAAACCAACCACAAGGCATTCATACACTTATAAATAGCCTAACGTCATGCTCAATGCATTATTCATTCATTGCTACTTTTTATATAACACTTATACAAAACAACAACAAAACAAGAAAAACATGCTTCCATACACCCTTATACTATAACACTTATAATATAAAGATGATGCATGATAATGCTCACTGCATGCAAAAATATAACTCTGATATTTTCATGATGCATGCACATGCTTTCATGTAATTTCTTCATGCTAGATTATAACACTTATAATACATGATGCAAGAATAATTGCACAACCTAAAGTGGGTTTTAAATCTATATGTCAAACACTTTGCCATATAAATTTCGTACATCACATGTATAAAAAAAAATAATTGTTGATGAACCGGGTGAGATTGCCTCAAAACCCTCCAAAAAAAAAAAAAAAAAAAGCTAACTATTACAAAATAAAGGAGTTTTCAGTTTAAATAGGCGAACAAGGTCTTGAACTATCCAGGCGAAGCAACACGTCTCCACTAATCGTGTACCAAATGCCCCGTAATTGTCTATACGAAAGAACAAACACTTTGCTCAATCGTTTAGCAACGTTTCCAGAGATAAACGATTGTTTAGCAACAATCGTGTACCTTTTACTATGCGATGAAGCACGAGGTACATGATTGTCTAGCGTGTTGCGCACAATGCAAGCCTTATACGATCATCTAAACAACTACGATGCGACAAAGCACCATCGTCTAAACGATCGCTGAGCGAGCGCCTTCGTATCGTATACCGCGTTATCATGTAGTCAGTGACTATGCGGTAAGCATGCTAACTACACGATCGTTTAGCGCGCACCTTCTTCTAAACGATAAGCATCATATGCTCCCACTACAATCGGCTACCTCCAACATCTACGCGATCGGAAAACCAACGCTATGTGATAGAGTAAACGATTTACCAAAACCAAACGATCGTTTAGTAAATACTACACAATCGTACAGAAAATATACACGACCGTTTAGTTAAATCCCAACGATCGTTTACATGAGGCTATATGACACAACCAACTCTTGGTCTTCTTCTTCATTGAGAACTACATTTCCATGCTTCGAAACTTCATCACGAATGACTCGACTAACTCAAACACTTTGAATTACAGACTCGATAACATGTTAATGATGCCCAAAAACACAGGGACCCTTACAAATTAACACTTTGTAATATAAAGAAAGCTTTAAAATAGAGGCAATTAAACCCTTAAACATCCATCAACGCTATCCACAAATGCATTTAACAATTAAACAAAAATGTTGAAAACCCACCACGACTGTAAAAGAAGTTCAAAACATAAGTGAAATTTGGAATATCAGAACAACCTGGCTCTGATACCAATTGAAGGAAATCGGACATGAGGATTTCCATGAGCAGCGGAAGGATTGTTCCAAATTTCAATCATATTCGAACATTAACAATTATAGTACACAAACGGAAACATACGGTTATGCATAAATTGAAATTACAGCATGCTTTTCTAAAGATCAAGGGAAGAATTCATATACCTATAAAGACTCATCTTCAAGACCCTTAATCACGAACGTTTGAACAACCAGCAACACTATAACACTCGAAGCTTGTACACCATGAACTCTACACTGTATGATCAGAGTGAACTCGAACACCGCGATCTCTAAGTCACGAACACCCCGAACACCATGAACGGCCTCCACAAAACCTCGACTATGTCAAGTTGAGTATGACACCACCAAAAAGGTTACCATGGTATTCTCGATGTGAGAATCTAGAAGTGTGGGCTCTCTGTGGACATGGCTAGAGGTAGAGACCGAAGGAGAACAATCGTGTAAACGATTGAGCAAGTAGGAGATATCAAAGCCTATCGTATAGGACAATGCCCAATCATTTAACAAAAGCTATGCAGTCGTCTAACAAAAGCTATGCGATCGTTTAGCTCATCGGCCAACTGAGAGTCTAAACTCTCCACGATCGTCTAGTCTCTTCAAGCTGTCATTTAGTAAATCTTATTTACTTGACAACCTCTCCATGAGTAATTTTCGAGATTGGAATTCTCAAATCAACATTTTGCAAATCTTACTAAAAATAGGAAACATTTTTTCTTTTATCTCACGGTTACAATGAAACCACCGATAACCTCACATTCAATTGGTTATTAGAGAAAAAGATATAATTATCCAATAATTAACATTATTATAAATATAAATGATAATCAACTTACCATACTATAGTTATAACCTATATTTTTAATATTCCATCTCATGAAACATATAAACCATAGCTCTTTTTCTATTCCATGGTCCTTAATGTAAATCTCATTTACATTAACTCTCTACTAGATGTATCTCATACATTATATCGATCATATCATATATAATCAAATTACCTCTTGTCAATTTGAACATTTCAAATCAACAACAAGAACTGATCCTCAACTTGAATCCATTAACTACTAAGGGGACCTTATGGACCTGTAGCTCGAAGCTCCAACGGTACGTGAATAACTGACTAAACTCTTTAGTCATGGGATCCACCATTCGTTAACTGTCAGGCACTCTGCTAAAGACCGACAATTGAACTCTTCTTACTATAGATATATTATTTGTCCATCTTAACCAATCAACTGTGTGACAACCCTTCACAGATCGCTCATAAGTACATCTCGACCAATAATCGTTATGCCTTTGTAGTTACATCTAACTCCTTAAATACCACTGATTCCTCTAATGAACATAAGTCATAATCCTACTAATTGAGTTCTCTCTTCCAAAGAGAAGTTGTGGCCACTATGTTCAAGCCCCGGAATCAGCTATTAACGGAGCAATCTATCTACTTACCCCTACTTTGGGGAAGGAGTGAATTCCATCTTGTGTAAGTGGGTTCCCAGCTCCCAAATTAGACAAGTCCCCAGAAAGGTAGGCATGTTGAGTTGCCAATCTGGCCACTCTCACCCATACTAATCAAAGGCAAGAGTTCCCAAAACACTTAGGATTGAGGTCATGTCACCTACGGTTGTTTAGGTGAGATGTATGTCTCCAGTATCAACGGCGTTATACACAAAGACGAATCATCTCGTGGTCCAGTCTTATACAAACTCTTTGTATAGGACACCCCCGCTCGCATGTCTCCACATGAATGGTCAGGTTTTACCATCTGTAGTAGTTCACAACACTTGCAAACCTCTACAAAACGGGTCGTATCCGTAGTGTCACCAGGATCAGGTATCCCACCTTAATCCTTATACTACAGATCTATTTAGGTTATCACGCATGATCCACTTATATATCTCATATACACGTTTAAGTTTACATACGATAACCATGAAGCTTTGTTTATTTGATTAGAGTAAATGCCAAAATGAAATAACTTTTATTTTATTCATAACAATGTGTATATTACAAACTACGAGACTCTTGAGAATTAGGACACCAATCCCAACAGAGATGTCATCCCGACCTTAATCATTTCCTACTACGCTTCCACCTCATTCACGGCTCAGCCAAGACTTCACTTGGTTGCGGCACGTGTTGGGTTTTATGTCCTAAAACTCGTGGTTTGTAAACATTAGAACTTATTTTGAGAATTGAATAAAGTTGTTATTGAATATATTGTTTTTTTTAGAAATCCAATAAACTTAAGTCCCTTGACTATTATATGAGTACTTGAACTTTATGTGGAGACATATAAGTGGATCAAGTTTGAGTAAATAGTCAAAATGATCTAAAGTATATGAATAAGGTTGGGTACCTTATTCTGGTAACACCATTGGATGCGCCCTACTCTATAGTTGTTACAAAGAGTTGTAAAGTGCTATAAACGAAGTGATCCTAATTCGTTCATGTTGGGACATGAGGAGTGAGGGTGTCCTGTGCAAATGAGTTTTGTGAAAGATCGGACCACTAAACCAATCACTCTTACTTTATAACGTTGTTTACTGTTTAAGACTGACTATTTCAAAATGACGACCTAGGTAACTTAACCTTAATCCTGAGCTAAATATGATCTTCTGTTTGTTCGGGATTATCCTTTGATCTGCAAACGGTGGGAGTAGACCAATTGCCTCTGCTCAATAAGCTTACCATTTTGGGGATAAGACCAGATGAATAGCTGGGAACATAGGGTACAAGAGGGAATTCACTCCTACCCGATTAGGGTTAGTAGAAAGTTTGTTCCCTTTGAGTACTGATCCTGGGTCTTGAACAAAAGGCCTTACCCTCTCATTGGTCTGAGAGAGATTCGGTTTATTGATTGGATCACAAATCAATTGTTCATTAGTGGATTAGTGGAACTTAAAGAACAAGAGGTAATTTTAGGGGTAAAACAGAGATTCGACCCAGCCGTTATTACGAGCAACATGTGAAGGGTTAACTTACTAATCATGATTATATCAAGTGGACATAATATATCTACAGTGAGTGGAGTTCAGCTATGAGCTTTAGTGGAATCACCTATTAGTTAATGAATGAGGTTTAGATCGGTCTAATGAGTTTAGCCGATTAATCTCTGATAGTTGGAGCCCATGATCTGTAGGTCTGCGAGGTCCCCCTATTAGCTCGTATATGAAAAAGCTCTAGAATAGCGTGATAAGTTAATTTGAAGTGTTCAAATTAGAACTAAATGAATTTGGAGAAATAATATTTAAATATGATTTAAATATTTGAAGATGGAATTTTGTTAAAAATTAATTTAATATTTGATATTAAATTAATTCGAATTATTTAAATTGTTTAAATAATTATTTATTAATTTTATTAAAAAAAACTAATTTATGAAATTAATTTTGTAAAATTAATAATATTTTCGGTTTTATTAATTAAAATTGATTTATGAAATCAATTTAGATAAAATTGAAAAAGAAAACAAAAATATAAAAAATAGGAAAATAGATTTTCTCTTGTCTTCTTCTACTAGCTCACCAACAACCCACATCAACTTTTCATTAACTCCAAGCATGAATTGTATCTCATGCAGCAAATTTCTTTGCATGAATTGCAATATATTGAAGAAATTCGAGTGTCTTGAAGAGATAGCAACCAAACAAAATTTTGAGAAAAATTTGAGAAAAGAAGACTATTCTTCTACTTCGTTGCTGCTGTGAGCTTCTCCAAATTCCCTTAATTCCAGCTTATTTTGAGCCCCACTACTCAATCTTGAGCTTTAAGAGAATAGTATGGAAGATCTTCGGGTGGTCTACTACAAGATTCTGTAGAGATTTGTAGCTAAATCAAAGCTTAGAGGAAGTTCTTCAAAGGTATGTCATGAAACCCATTTAATTTCTATTGAAGCATGTTTTCTTTTCTGCCAAAATTAATGAATTAGAGTGCTTATGGATCCTGATTTCTTCTGCTGCGCATTGGTACCTTCCAACACCACGTACCTTCTTTTGCTGTCAATCTGAACTTGCTCCCAAAGTTCTCAAGTTAACACATGGTAACATATGTTGGGCGCATGGTTGTTTCACCAACCGCCCCATATACATCTAACATCTCCTCCTATGTGCCCATGTGGTGTGTCATTTCATGGTTCCCTAGATTTGAACGTATGGTTCCCTAATTATGCTATCATCTTTCCTCTTATCTCATAGCATAACTTCCTTTTCCAGCTCATAGCATGGATATGCACTTAATCTACTGTTCCCTTCCTAGGTATGCATCCAACTAGGGTACTTGTGTTTCCTTGGTGTAACTCTTTTCCAAGGGGTTGTCTTATGCTTCCATCTTCCTACTTATAGACCCAAAATGGAATCCACAAGGTCCTTTATGCGCCAACCCTAGCCCAATGCGTCCGACCTTCTTTTTCTTCCTTCTTCCTTGGTTTCTATCTTCTTCTGAAAGTATAGCTTTCTTTTTCAAACTCAAAAGCATAGCCATATGTCCTCTTTGTCTTACTTTTCCTTCAAGCTACACCCACATGGCCATCTATGCGCCCACTTCTTAATCTACGTGCCGATCACTCCAATCTTTAGGGTTTCCTCCACTTGTAGTGTCCTATGTTGTCCAACATTTAGCCAAAATCTCTCCCTTGATTACCTTATGTGCCCAACCCTAATTCTTACTTGGGTTGTGCATAGTTCAACACCTAGTTTACCCAACACTCAATCAAATCTTCCCCCATGCTTTTACTTTGTCCCTAACCTAAAAACATTGCTCTTCAAGTTCACAGCATAACTTCTAATATTCACAGCATAGCTCCTCATAACATAGCCCCTCATGTTCACAGCATAGTCTCCTTTGTTTGTAGCATAGTTCCTAAGACTCCTAACATAATCCCATAGCATAGCTTTCAACATCCCCTAAACATCCAAAGTTTGTACAAAATCTCCCATTGGATGCACCTATTATGCGTCCAACATATTATGCTATGACTTACTATGTTATGACCTACTTCTTGTTTGTAGCATAGTAGTTTATATACTGACACTGTATTCTTTTCCTTTGCAACTATCGATGTCTCGCCTTCATCCTTATTTTTATCTTTTTCATAAATTCTCTTCTTTTCTGCATTTGTTGGTTCATTTCTTCCTAAGACTTGACACATGTTGATCCTTTCTCTTAGCATTATTTTTGCTCACTAGACATCTTTAGTCCTTCATATTGAAGTCTGCTTCTAAGTGTGATAGCCTTAAAATGCTCTTTCCCGTTCGATTTTGGAGCTTCTATGCAACTGGGCAAAGTCTCTAGAGGTCTACTTTCGATCTTCTTGGCCAACTGCCCAACTTGCATCTCTATACGCGGAGTTTTGTCATCTTTGGTCATATAATCTTTCAATAGATTCACCATTGTAAGACTCTTTTTAGGGAGAGGTACTGGAGGTTGCACTCGCGACTGCTGCTGCAGTGCTGGAGGGAATCCTAGTGGAGTTGTCCTTGTGCTTTGTTAAGTTGTACTTATACTGATACTAGGATTTGCCCATGTAAATTTCGGGTGCGATATCCATCCTGGATTATAGGTATTCGAATAAGGATCACAATGCTCTTGTGCCTTTTGGCACACTGAGGCAGGACTATACATATGGTCATTAGATAAATGATTAGCATTACAAAATTCACAAGTTTGAGTTTGAGGTTTAGTTGGAATAGTTGCCACTTTTTGTGGTCTCAACACAAAATTTTGAACCATATTTCGAATGGCTGTCAATTGGTTGTTCATGAACGCATGTGTATCAATTTCTTGTATTTCAATTGTTGCTTATGTGGCTGAAGTGTATTTTTTGTCTTCCCAATTTTTTATTGTTTGCAATTGTATCCATGATTTTGTGGGTTGTGTGTAGGGAATTTTTTGACAAAGATCCTACTGTTGATGCATTTACCATTGTTTTCAAGGCTTGTTCCAACCCATTATAAACTAATTGCTCCATCACAATAAATTCTAGAAGTTTGTGATGTGGGCATTTTCTCACCAACTTTTGTAATCTAAATCAAGCTCCATCGATAGATCAAATGAAGATTGCCTGAAGACTATGATGTCACCTCTGAATTTGGCATTTTTGTCAGGCAGAAAATATTTTCCTAGAAATTTATCCACAAGGTCATCCCATGTGGTGATGGAGTTGGATGCAATGAGTCAAGCCATGCTTCAGCATCTCCCTGCAAAGAATAGGAAAATAATTTAAATCTTAATGCATTTTCAAAAACATTGTTAACTTTGAAAGAGACAAATTCTCATAAAAAGTTTGAAATGTTTATGAGGGTCTTCATTTGGTAGCCCGATAAATGGACCAAAGGAGTTCAACATTTGAAACATAAGAGGTTTCATTTCAAATGTGGGCGCCTCAATTGGTGGATCTAGAATTCCAATGTCCTAGGTTTGAAATGCAGAAGTTGTATAGTGCCTGATGGCTCTTTCTCTATCTTCTGCTAATAAAGATAGTGTTGGGAATATCCTAGAACTTGCAGTTCGTGTTAAACATTATATTTTTATCAATAACAATGACTTGTTGATCAAAGGACAATCCAATAAACGCAACCTTGGCTACAGCCTGAATGATGTAACTTTATGTAGTGACATAAACAAGATCAAGTTGACAGTATATAACCCAAATGGTCTAATAAGTATAAGGATGAAATTGGGTATCTCATCCTAGTAACACTATTGGATGCGACCCACTTTGTAGTTGTTACAAGAAGCTGTAAGGTGCTACAAACGAAGTGATCCACAAATCATTCATGTTGAGATATAAGAGTGGGGGCATCCTATGCAATGTGTTTGCATATAAACGAACTGCTTGCTTCTGAAAAATTTAACGAAGAGGGTTACTGAAATTGGAAATCAAATATCAATACAATATTAGTAGTAGATGACTTGAGCTTTATGTTAACGGAGGAGCGTCCTCCAGTTCCCAGTGCAACAGCGAACCAAAATGTTTGGGATGTTTATGATAGGTGGGGTAAGGGCAAATGAAAAAGCCCGAGCCTATATCTTGATGAGTATATCTGATGTGCTCAATAAGAAACATGAGGTCATGCCCACAGCTCGTGAGATCATGGCATAATTACAGGAGATGTTTGGGCAATAGTCATCGTCTGTTAGACATGAAGCTATCAAATATGTGTAAGTGACACGTATGAAGGATGGGACTAACGTGAGAGAACACGTTCTCGACATGATGGTCCATTTTAACATCGCAGAGGCTCACAAAGCTATGATAGACGAAACAAGTCAAGTGAGCATGATACTGGAATCTCTTCCTGAGAGCTATCTGCCATTGAGGACAAATGCTATCATGAACAAAATCACTTATAACTTAACGACGTTGTTGAATGAATTGCAAACTTATCAATCGATGATGAAACTCAAGGAAAAAGAAATAAATGTTGATGATAAGAAAGTTGGTCCTTATCAATACGACGTTGTTGAATGAATTGCAAACTTATCAATACCGAAAAAGTTTTACAAAGGATCAACGTCTGGTACGAAACCCGTTGATGATAAGAAAGTTGGTCCTTCTTCTTCTTCTAAAGATAAGACCATACAGATGAAAAAGAAAGCAAAAAAGAATAAATAGGTAAATATGATTTACTAGTTCTTGAAACATGTATAGTGGAAAATTCTCACCTTACTTGGATATTAGATCCAGGCGCCGCTAATCATGTTTGTACTTTTCTACAGGAAACTAGTTCTTGGAGAAGACTTTCTAAATATGAGATGACTTTCAAGGTGGGCACAGGTGAAGTCATTTCAACTGAAGTAGTGGGAGATGTGAAGTTGTTTTTTGGAGATTTTTTTATCCTACTCAAGAATGTGTTCTTTGTACCTAAGATGAAAAGAAATATGATCTTCATTTCTTGTCTTTTAAAGAATATGTATAGTGTATCTTTTGAATATAATGAAGTGTTTGTTTATTCAAGAGGTGTTCATATTTGTTCTGCTAGACTTGCAAATAACTTATACATATTACAACCAACAGTAGCAAAAGCTATTTTAAATATAGAGATGTTTAAAATAGCTGAAACTCATAATAAAAAGAAGATAATTTCTCCTAACGCCTATCTTTGGCACCTCAGGCTTGATAACATTAATCTCAACAGGATTGAGAGATTGGTAAAAAACAGTCATCTAAATCAGTTAGAAGACAGTTCCCTACCTTCATGTGAATCATGTCTTGAGGGAAAAATGATGAAAAGATCTTTTTCTGACAAAGGTCTTCGTGCCAAAGAACCTCTTGAACTTATACATTCAGACCTTTGTGGTCTGATGAATGTTAAAGCTCGATGAGGATATCAGTATTCGTCAGTTTTATTGACGATTACTCTCGATATGGCTATATTTACTTAATCAGTCACAAGTTTGAAACTCTTGAAAAGTTCAAAGAATTTAAGGCTGAGACTAAAAATCAGTTAAGTAGAAAAATTAAAACACTTCGATCTGATTGAGGTGGTGAGTATATGGATTTGCAATTCCATAACTATTTAGTAGATCATGGAATTCAATCCCAACTCACAGCACCTGGAACACCACAAGAAAACAGTGTTACAGAAAGGAGAAATGAAACCTTATTGGACATGGTTAGGTCTATGATGAGTTCTGCTCAATTACCTCAATCCTTTTGGGGATATGCAGTACAGACTGCAGTTTATATTCTGAATGTTGCTCCATCCAAAAGTGTTTCAGAAACACAATATCAATTGTAGAAAGGACGCAAAACAAGTTTATGTCATTTCCGTATCTGGGGTTGTCCAGCACATGTGTTGGTACAAAATCCTAAAAAAATGGAAACACGTTCGAAATTATGCCTATTTGTAGGATATCCCATGGAAAAAAAGGAGGATACTTTTAGATCTCCAAGAAGATAAAGTGTTTGTGTCGACAAATGCAACTTTCTTGGAAAGAATCATATTAAAAATCATCTACCTCACAGTAAAATAATATTGTAAGAACTATCTAAAGATACTACAGAAAAATCAACAAGAGTTGTTGATCAAGCTGGTCCATCAACAACGGTTGTTGTCCCGTCACGTCCATCCTAAGAGTTGGGAATGCCTCTTCGTAGTGGGAGGGTTATTCAACAACCTGAACGCTACATCGGTTTAACAGAAACTCAAAACATCATACAAGATGATGGTTTAGAGGATCCATTAACCTTTAAGAAGGCAATGGAAGATGTTGACAGGGAACAATGGATAAAAGCCATGGACGATGAAATAGAGTCTATGTACTTCAACTCAGTTTGGGAACTTGTAAATCAACCACAAGGTGTTACATCTATAGGTTGTAAGTGGATCTACAAGAGAAAACGAGACCAAACTGGCAAGGTACAGATCTATAAAGCCAGGCTCGTGGCAAAGGGTTTTACCCAAAGAGAAGGATTTGATTATGAAGAAACTTTTTCTCCTGTTGCCATGATTAAATCAATAAGAATACTTCTTTCCATTGTCATATATTATGACTACGAAATATGGAAAATGGATGTCATTTTTATGTCTCAACTAAAGGGTTCGTCGAAATAGGACAGGAACAGAAAGTCTGTAAGCTTAATCGATCCATTTATGGAATGAAAGAAGCATCCAGATCCTGAAATATAAGATTTGACACTGCGATCAAATCTTATGGCTTTGAACAGAACGTCGACAAACCTTGTGTATACAAGAAGATAGTCAACAAAACTATAGCATGATATCTTGCTCATTGGGAATGAGACAAGCTTTCTTGATGATGTAAAGAGATGGTTAGCATCACAGTTCTAAATGAAAGATTTGGGTGATGCTCAGTATGTTCTAGGAATACCGATCTTTCAAGACCGAAAGAATAGAACATTAGCATTGTCTCAGGCATCTTATATTGACAAGATGTTGTCAAGGTATAATATGCAAAATTCTAAGAAAGGTTTATTACCTTTCAGGCATGGAATTCATTTGTCGAAGGATCAATGTCCTAAGACACCTCAAGAGGTTGAGAAGATGAATATAATTCCATATGCTTCTATAGTTGGGAATTTAATGTACACTATGTTGTATACACGTCCCGACATATGTTTTCCAGTTGGAATCGTCAGCAGGTTCCAATATAATCTTGGACACAGCCATTGGACCGCTGTAAAAAAATATCCTCAAGTATCTTAGGAGAAAGAGGGACTATATGCTTGTGTATGGACCTAAGGATTTGATCCTTATGGGATACACTGATTCTGATTTTTAGACTAACATAGATTCTAGAAAATCTACCTCAGGATCAGTTTCCACTCTTAACAGAAGAGCTATAGTTTGGAGAAGCATCAAGCAAAGTTCTATTACTAACTCCACTATGGAAGCGGAATACGTGGTTGCATCCGAAGCTGCTAAGGAAGTAGTATGGCTACGCAAATTCTTAGCTGATTTGGAAGTCGTTCCAAATATGCACCTGCCTATCACATTGTATTGTGACAACAGTGGTGCAGTTGCTAACTCAAAGGAACCCAGGAGTCATAAGTGTGGAAAACACATTGAACGAAAGTACCATCTCATCTAGGAGATCGTACACAGAGGAGATGTGCTTGTCACAAAGATAGCCTCTAAAGACAACCTTGCTGATCCATTCACCAAGGCCCTCTCGGCTAAAGTTTTCGAGGGCCAACTAGTTGAACTAGGACTTCGAGTAGTGTAATCTAGGGCAAGTGGGAGAATATCTATGGTATTGTAGATGCCCTAGTTTATTGTATTTTTCCAATTATGTATCTCAACATTATATGTATATATTTGTTCTCACTGGAGTTTTAGTCCAAGTGGGAGATTATTGAGAATATCCTAGAACTCGCAGTTCATGTTAAACATTCTATTTTATTAATAACAATGACTTGTTGATTTTGCATCTTATTATGAAAATCCAATAAATGCATTCTTGGCTATAATCTGAATGTTGTAACTTTATGTAGTGACATAAACAGAATCAAGTTGATAGTATATAGCCTAAATGGTTTAATAAGTATATGGATGAAATTGGGTATCTCATCCTGGTAACACTATTGGATGCGGCCCACTCTGTAGTTGTTATAAGAAGTTGTAAGGTGCTACAAACAAAGTGATCCACAAATCGTTCATGTTGAGACATAAGAGTGGGGGCATCCTATGCAATGCGTTTGCATATAAACTAGACCACGAAAATAGTCACTTTTCTTTATAAAGACCGTTTACTATTAAAACTGACTATTTCGTTTATTATATAACCTAGGTTAACTCGATCTTAATCCTGAGCTAGCTATGAACTCCTGTTTGTTCAAAATTATCCTTTGATCTGCAAACGGTGAGAGTAGTCCAACAACACTGCTCAATAAGCTTACCATTTTGGGGATAAGACCGGATGAATAGCTGGGAACATAGCTTTGCAAGATGGAATTCACTTCTACCCTATTTAGGGTTAGCAGATAGGTTGTTCTCTTAAGTACTGACTCCAGGTCTTGAACAAATGGGGCCTCGCCTTCTTATGATAGAGAAAGGATTTGATTCATGTAGATTATGAATAAGAATTATTCATTAGAGGATCAGTAGGAACTTAGGGAACAAGATGTAGACACAGGGGTAAAATTTTTTGACCTAGCTGTGATTACGAACAACCTGTGAATGATCGACTTACTAATTATGGTCATTAAGTGGACGTAATATATCTACAGTGAAGGGAGTTCAACTATGGGCTATAGTGGAGTGTCCCATTAGTTAACGAATGGGGGTTAGATCGGACTAATGAGTTTAGCCGATTAATCTTGAATCGTTGGAGCCCATGATCTATTGGTCCACGAGGTCCCCCTACTAGCTCATAAATAGATATGCTTTAGGATATTTTGAGAAATTAATTTGAAACATTCAAATTAAACGAAAAAAGAGAATAAATATTTAAATATGATTTAAATATATGAAAATGATTATTATGCAAAAATTAATTTAATATTTGATATTAATTAATTTTTTAAATTATTTATAAAATTAATTTAAGAAAATAAATTTTTGAATTAAAATGGTTTAAAATAATTTTTTTAAAAAAATAAAATGGAAAAACGTTTTGCATGGTTGCACAAAATGGAAAATGAATTTTCTCCATTACCCTCATCTTTATGTTCACACAAAAGCCATTATCCTCTCTACTTGATTCTCCAAGCATGAGCTGCAAGCCATGCACTCCATCTCTTTGCATGTTCATCTAATATATATAAAGAAGATTGAAGTTGTTGGAGTGAAAAAATAAAATGCAGAATTTTGAGAAAAAAATTTCTGTGAAGAAGAAACTGTCTTCTTCAATCGGCTACTGTGAACTCCGCTTGCTTCTTCATATCTTCAAGCTGTTCTTGAGTTCCACAACACTGCTTAAAGCTCCAAGAGCATAGTAGGGAAGGCTTTGAGGTGGTTCACGGTGATATCAAGTGAAGACAACAGTTGTACAAACGTTTTCTTGGAGAGTCCATCAAAGGTATGTTCTGAAAACCCACTTTTTAAGAAGGACGTGCTTTAGTTTTTGTCAAAATTAGTGAATTAGAATGCTTATGGATCCTTGATACTTTTGGTTCATGTTGTTTAACTCTTTCAAATAGGAATTTGGAGGTTGAGTTGTTGTGATGGATGTTGGTCGCCATTCTGTTGTACCCTAGTCATGGGTGGAATCAGAGGATCATCTCCAAGTGGGTGGTCCATTTGAATTTGTTGCACAAATGTGGCTTTAGCAAAACTTTCTTGTGCGCTCAACTCCTAATACTCTTGACGCGTTCACCTTTTTTCTTGTCTCTGTCGACGAAAGGTCCTTTCTATTTCAGGATCTGGTTAAAAAAGGTAAGGCATTATTCTCATCCATCAACCCCTCATTGCAAAATAATCAGCAACAAAAGGAGTTAATTTTTTCCTTAAATAGAGTCAGTGCGGTCTCATTAATGGGTCACAGTTAACGATAAACTAAAACTTTCGCTAGTCGTCGGCAACCCTACCAAAAACTTGATCGATCAAAGGTATGAATGGCAAAACGTTATGGATAATTGAGGTCTAAGTGCAAGCATGCACTATCGATGAAGTAATAAACTTGGAGTATTCCAAGTGTCGAATCCCACAGGACTATATTGATTTCTTTTAGTTGATTATGATTATGAACCAATGAAACCAAGATAACCAATGAAAAGTTTATATTATGATAGTGAGGGAAAAGCTTAAAACAATAAACAATGATAATCGAATAGGAATAAATAATGTTTCAACTTTCGGGTGTCATGCCTTAAATGATGTGACCGCATCATATCAGGATAGTAAGTTACACATGGAAAGAAATCTACTCCCATTCGGTCTTGTGTTAAGTTCCTTTAGGAGGTTAAGTAGCTAATGTAATGTTACGATGATTAGCTGGATCTTAGATTAATTCAAGTTCAGTTTCTTTATCCTATTGTACCTCTTATTTCTAAGGCAATGTGATAGTCCTATTTATAGCTTGATCCCTTTGTAACATCCACTTACACCCTAACCTTCTCAGCATTAAGCTCCGCTAGATCGGTAAATTAAGTAGCCAGTTTAACTTATCAATTTTATCTTTTTAACTAAACAAAGAGAATGTGTAAAACAAAGTGATATGGTGTGCTATATTACTTGAGCCATGACAACCCTAGGGCATCCACATTGTTAAACTCCTAGGAAGAACATCTTTTAAGTTCAACCAAACCCTATAAACTCATTTTAACTAATTAAGACTAAATTTAGGGGAAAGAACATGCGAAAATCTATTTTTTCAAGTAAAAATATACAAATAGAGGTCCAAAAACATGCATTTCATGATATCAATAACTACTTCAAGCGACCGAAATTAGTGATAATGATTTCAAAGCGCATAGTAAAACTAAAGCTTTAGCAACAAATGAGCTTGGTGATTATGAATTTTTGGTGGATATTATTATTTGGTTTGATATATTATGTAGGGTTAACGTGGTTAATTAGTAAACACTTACAATCGAATGATATTCTTATCAAATGCTACTATTGAAAAAAATAAAGGATTGATATCTTTTTTTTTGTTTTTTTACCAATATAGAAAAATTGGCTTTAAGAATTCTTTGAATGTTGTTAAAGATATTGCCATGAAAATTAATATTGTTCTCATTTTTCCCCGAAGGCATGAAATGAAAGGGAAACCTTTTTATAAGAATTCAGATAACACCACAAATATGGTTCCAAAATCTCTAGAGGAGTCCTTTAGAGTTAATTATTTCATATATATTGTTGATCAACCTATTGACAAAGAATATGGGGAAAAAAAGGCTTTTTGTTTACTTCTCATGAATTGTAGTCGCTAGATTATGCAAGTTTGTTATCTTATTGTACTTATTTTGAGTCTGCTCTTAAGAATAATGAAAAATTAGATATTGATGGAATTGTACTTAGAGAGTTCTTGCCTAGCCAAAAAATGGGGCCATTGGTTATTTTGAGCTTTGTGAAAGGCAATATTTTTCCTAATGTTATTATCGCATATGGAATTTTGTTGACTATTCCTGTGATAGTTGCATCCTTCAAAAGAACCTTTTCGAAATTGAAGTTATTGAGGGCAGTCTATAACGTCACACGAAAGTCTTAATGCGTTAGCATTTATAGCGATTGAAAATAATATTTTAGAGAGAATTGACTATAAAGAGTTGTTGACGAGTTTGCTTGATAGAATGTTCAGAGGATGACATTTTTTAAATAAACTATCTCTGTTATATAGTTACTTGGTAACATTTTCTTAGTTTCATATATTTTGTTTTTTTCCATAAGAAACAATCATATAATATGATGAATTTTGATACCTACAATTTTATCATTATTATAAAATATTTACGGTATCATTTTGGAAAGTATAAGAGGGTTCATTTCATTCCGGATAGGCATATGACCGCAGACCGCTAGCCATACAACTAAGGACTAGCGACCACTTCAAACGATGGATTTCTCAAGTTCTAGTCCCTAATTCTGATTGCTAATCTAAGACTTAGACCGATACCGATATTCGTTAGCATGTGATTGGAGACTGGGACCAACAACCAACTACTACTACCAGTGACCAACTCCACCAACCACACACTCAAATTTGAAGTTATTAATTCGTAGTGTTCAAAATCTGCTATTTTTCAATTTCAATTGAAAGAAAGTTATCATTTAATTTATAATAATATGATACTAGTAGATACATTTTTATTATTGAGCAAACCAAATAAACTTAAACATATAAATATACTTTTGAGAATATGTAACGAAACACATAACTGTCGTTTTAAATAAGCAAAATACTTTTTTAAAAAAAAACACTTATTTAATCCCTAAATATTTGAATAGAATCAAATACAGATGTACCATCACACCAAACGCAACCTATACCTTACAGGGAAATTCAAAAACCAACAAGGAAACGAAACCTTAAAAATAAAGATCCGACCATTTGTGTTCATAAGTTGATATTATAATAAAACATTAAACATCAACATGCACAAAAAAAGTCGATAACAGCATCACCCACACCCGCCGAGTGTCGACATGTCGGCATGTCGGCTTCAAGCTTTTTTTTTTTTTTTTTTTTTTTTTCCAACTCTATGGATTTCCCATACCTCCATCTCACCTTTCCCTTACTCTCTTCATGTGCCACCGAACAAAATCATGATTATTTTTTCTTTTCCTTGGTTTCTTTTTTATTTAATAAATAACTTTTCACTACAATAATTTCAACAATACAATGTTTTGAAAGAAAATTGTTGGAAATACGACCAAAGTTCTACATTGGTTAGATTAGAGGAGGATCATAGGTATATAAGTGAGGATGACTATCTTCATTAGTATGAGGTATTTTGGGGTGAAACAAAAAATAAAGTCACGAGGGTTTATGCCCAAAATGGACAATATCATACCATTGTGAAGATAGTTTGAGAGTCTTGTCCTTACCAAGTGGTATCAGAGCCATGCTCCTGAATTAACCATGCTCGATAGAATCCTCGGTGCCGAAAAAAGATGTATATTGGAGCCTTGGAAGTAGTCATGGCGTGATCCGTGGTTGAACTCTATTGGATCGGCGGTATGCTCGGGTGAAAAGGAGTTAGCCTAGATATGAGTTAGACGGATGGATGACTGTTTGAGGGGAGGCTCGGTGGTCCTCTGTTCGAAGGGAGGATTGTTGAGAATGCGACCAAAGTCCCACATTGGTTAGATAAGAGGAGAATCGTGGGTATATAAGTGAGGATGACTATCTTCATTGGTATGAGGCCTTTTGGGGTGAAACCAAAAACAAAATCATGAAGGTTTATGTCAAAGGTGGACAATATCATACCATTGTGAAGATAGTTTGAAGGTCTTGTCCATATCAAAAGTTTTGAAATGATTTACATTTTTATTTATGAAAGTTTTGAAAGAGATTGAATTTCAAAAGGCTTGATATGTTTTAGAAATATTTGATTATTTGACATAGAAATTGTTTGTAATAATTTGCTTCTGCTGGTTTGTGTAAGTTGTAAAAGTTTATAAAAATTATGTTATATGTTATTGTTTTAATTGGTGTATTGAAAAATAGGGACGGTTACCATTTGAATTGAATTACCTTTCTTATAATATATTATCCTCTTTGGTAACATAATGCATCGATGAAATCCTATTTGAAATATGGTCGGAGTTATATATGAATCTTGTTAGAAAATGTGAATCTAACCTCATAAAAATGCATTTATGTAGGGTCGTTTGATTATAATCGTTTGGTTTTCTGTTTTTATTTTAAAAAATAAATCTATAGACATTATTTCCACTTCCAAATTTCTTCCGTGGTTATTTACTTTTTATCGATAGTTTAAAAAAATCAAGTCAAAATTTGAAAACCGGAAAAAGTAGTTTTTAAAAACGTATTTTTGTTTTTGAAATTTGACTAAGAATTTTACTATTATACTTGATAAAAAAATTATTGTAAAATTAAAAAAATTACTTAATTTAGAAAAAAAAAAAAAAAAAAAGAAATAATTACGAAACGGATCTTAAATTTTTTCTCCCAAGGAAGTTCCATTCCTATGGACCGACGAGTCGTTTGCTTGAAAAAAATCGTGCAATACTTATTTATCCATCCAATTAGATTAGCGAGGATCATTAAAAATAAGTGTTATTGGCATTGCTCGTTCAAACTTTGAAAATTTAAGTATTTGTAATATGACTACATGTATACATGTTAATAAATATAAATACTTGTGGTGTAATTAAGATCTAAAAATTGTCCCATCAAATATGTTAGAAATTGATGTGAAATTGATGAGCAGAATGGAGTACAACGGATATAGAGAAAAATATAATATAATAATATAAATATAATAATAAATAAATAAGTAAATAAATATAATAATAAAATAAAATAACTAAAATTATGAAAATTTAGTGAAAATTTGAAGTGGATTTCTCACAAATGTGTGATTTTAAGATCCACAAAATGTCACTATTTATAAGTAACGTGGCAAATAAGATGTGGTCTTACATGGATATTAAGCATGAATAACTACAAGACATATGGACAACATAAAGATTGACACATCGTTGTTAGTACACTAAGCAATGGACATCTATTTATTTTTATAATATTTATAATACTCTTCCTTAAATGCCCATATATATATATATATGAAATATGTCTCGTTAAAACCTTACTAAGAAAAACCTAATGGGAAAAACCCTAGTGAAGGAAAAAGAGTCCATATTTCATATATTCCTAAAAGAATACAATATATTTATTCCCCGTCATGAAAACATCACTTAAGCTGTATATGGCTAAGATCAATAACTCACCACATTCTCAATTAACCTCATGAATTGCCAGAATTTCAGCATGATTTGAGGAGGTGGTCATTATGGTCTGTTTCACCGATCGCCATGATATAGCAGTTCCTCCACATGTGAACAGATAACCTGTTTAAGATATAGTTTTGTATGGATCAGATAAATATCCAGAATCTATATAACCAACTAGGTCAAAATTTGATTTATTTGAATAAAACAAGCCCATATCGATTGTTCCTCAGAGATAATGGAGTATATGCTTAATTCTATTCTAATGTCTTTTTGTAAGAGAAGAACTATATCTAGCTAATAAATTTATTGAAAATGTAATATTTGGTCTTATATTATTAGCAAGATACATAAGTGTACTAATTGCACTAATATATGGTACTTCAGGACCAAGAATTTCTTCATTATCATCTCGGGATCGAAATATATCTTTCTTTATATCCAATCAGTGGACTTCCATTGGAATATTTAATGGATGTGCTTTGTCTATATAAAATCTTTTCAAAATTTTTTCTGTATAAGTTGATTGATGAATAAATATTCAATCTACTAAATGCTCAATTTGCAAACCTTAAGGCAAAATTTTGTTTTTCCAAGATCTTTCATCTCAAATTCTTTCTTAAGATAATCTATTGCCGTTGAAAGCTCTTTAGGAGTTCCAATTATATTCAAGTGATCAACATATGCATTTATGATAGCAACTCCTGATTTTGATTTCTTTATAAAAATACACGAATATATTGGATTATTTTGATATCATTCTTTCAATAAATATCCACTCAGGCGATTGTACTACATCTGTCCTGATTGTTTGAATCCATATGGTGATTGCTGTAATTTTATTGAATACAATTCTGGGGAATTTGATTTATATGTTTCAGGAATCTTAAATCCTTCTGGGATTCTCATATAAATATCATTATCAAGAGAACCATATAAATATGTTGTGACTACATCCATAAGATGCATATCCAGACTCTCATACACAATTAGACCAATTAATATCTTAGTGTAATTGCATCCACCACTACAGAATATGTCTCTTCATAATCAATACCAGGTCTTTGTGAAAAACCTTGGGCAACTAGCCTTGCTTTATATCTTCTGACCTCATTATTTTCATTTCTTTTTCTCACAAATACTCATTTGTATCCCACAAGTTTAACACCTTCTAGTGTTAAGACTACTAGTCCAAAAACTTGTCGTTTTGAAATGAGTTTAATTCTGCCTTGATTGTTTCTTTCCACTGAAGCCAATCTTTTCTATATCGACATTCTTCAATAGATTTTGGTTCAGGGTCCTCATTTTCAAATATAATATCAAGAGCAACATTATACACAAAAATGTTGTCAATAACTATATTAGTTTGATTCCATCTTTTTCCTATCATGACATAGTTTATTGAAATCTCATCATTATCTTTAGGTATTTCACCTTCCTCACTAGTCATGTCGATGATTTCTCCATGGGTATTTACATCCTCAACCAAGTTTTTTTTAATATTAATTATTTTTCGTATTCGAGGATTTTTATCTTTGGAACTCATCAGTCTACCACGCTTCTAGCGTGTTCCAGACTCATTCGTGATAACTTGTTGTGTTGGGATATAAATTTTTTATGAAACATTTGTAGTTGGTATATGTGACTTAGTTACTTTCTTTGCATCTATAAATGCATCTAGTAATTAATTTTCAATATTTTGCAAATGAATCATTTTTTGAACTTCAAGTTCACATTTATTTGTACGGGGATCTAAATGAGAAAATGATGATGCAATCCATGTAATTCCTTTTTCCAATTTCTTAATTTCTCCCTCTAATGTTGAAAAATTTGTCTCATTAAAATGACAATCAGCAAATCATGTAGTAAATACATCACGTGTCTGTGGTTCAAGATATTTACTAATTGATGGGGAATCATATCCAACATATATTCCTAACCTCCTTTGAGGACCCATCTTAGTGTGTTGTGGTGGATCAATTATAAAAAATTCTCAGATAGAAAATATTTGGCTTATGACCATTAGCTAATTGCAATTGCGAGTACTTGTGATAAGCTACTACTCTAATATGTACAAGTGATGTTGCATGCAAAATAGCATGTCTTCATACAGATGAAGGAAGCTTAGCTCTCATAAGTAATGATCTTGCAATTAATTGCAAAAGTTTTATAAATGATTATGCTAAACCATTTTGTGTATGAATATGAGCTACAGAATATTCAACATTTATGCCAATTGACATACAATAATTATCAAAAGCTTGGGATGTAAGTTCACCAGCATTATCAAGACGAATGGTCTTAATTGTATAATTAGGAAATTGTGCTCTTAACTTAATTATTTCAACAAGTAATCTTGCAAATGCAAGATTTCTACTTGATAATAAGCACACGTGTGGCCATCTACTGGATCCATCTATTAATACCATAAAATATCTAAATGTCTACTTAATTGGCTAATAGGTTCACATATATCACCATGGATTCGGTCTAAAAATGCAGGTGATCAGTTTCTACTTTAATTGGTGATGGTCTAACTATGTAATGTCATGACATAGTTAGTACTGATTACATTGGTCTACACTCTAACATATAGAAAGTATATAATTTCTTTTTCTGAAATTCTAGGAACTAGTTTGTAATTTAGCAGAGAATGAATATGAAAAAAAAGTTTTAAAAAAATCAACTAATTAATGATGAATTTATACAAAGAAAATTAAATATATAATCCACAAATATATGGTTAAAATGGTGGAAGATAAAAGCATTAAACAAATAATTGTATAGATGAAAAGTAGCCCCAAATTTAAAAATAATGAATTTTGATCATCTGTTGATGTCATCTTCTTGTGAAATTACCACTTTAACCTTTCTTCCTTCTTCCATTTGTAGCTATTTTTTTCCATTTTTCTGTGTATTTTCTTTTTTCTTATTTTTCTTTTTCGTTTCATATTCTTTTTTTCCTTTTGCATTTCTTCATCTAACTATTTGTCTCTTTGTTGATTATGTGTCGATTTCTTCTTCTTTTTCTTCCTTTTTTTTTTTTTGCGTTGTTGTTGTTGTTCTTTCTTTTTTTTCCTACACTTTTCTTCTTCTTCTTTGTTCTACAATTTTTTCCTTAAGTTTTAATTACAGTTGTGTCTGATGTGGAACAAGAGGAAGAAGTTAGAAGCTACAACGAGAAGCGAGAGTAAGAAGCTAGACGAAGAAGTAAGAGGAAGAATCTGAACAATGAAAAAAAAAATCAAAGAAAAAATTGCAGTTGCATTTGATGAGGAACAAGAAAAAGGAGCGAGAAACTAGAATGAGAAGCGAAAGGTAGAAGCGAGAAGCGAGAGGAAGAATGAATAAAGAAAAAAATTGAAGAAAAAAGATGTAGCTGTATCTGATAAGGATCAAAAGGAATGAGCGAGAAGCAAGAACTCATTTGAGTGCCAAATCCTCGCATGTGATCTAAGGATATGATGATACTTTCACACGTGACTAACGTAAGCAGAAGGCTACTTTTTGAGCAAATTTGAATCTTGGACTAAATTTCATTTGGTAAATGTGTACGGATGGGTCAAATTTTGAAGCCCACTCAAAATTTGGCCCACCTTTCAAAAACACTCGAAAATTGGCCTCCTATAACGTTAGCCGCATGTGAAATGTGCATTTAGACCCCAAATTGCTTGATATCTTGAATGCATCCCAGATTCTCGCGCATTTCTCTCATTTTGGACTCTTTCCTCTCGTGCTTTCCACTAATTAGATTGCTCCCTAGCATGCACGCAACATAGATTCTCACGCTTTCCTCTCATTTCGGACTCGTTCCTCTTGTGCCTTCCTCTCAATCTTCATTGGACAGAAATCAAATGTTTAAAATTTTAATTTTTAGTCCGATTCCCTCATTATTCCCGCTTCATCTTCTTTCTTCTTCCTCAGATTTCTATGTTTCTCACTTTCGCGCCTTTTTCTACTCGATAATTTGCATGCGTCTAATTTGTTCCATTAAATCATTACCGTTGAATGCCAACAACACCATCAACTACGTGGTTGCTTCTTTCTATGTCTCTAAAAGATAAGGTAACACTGGTACAAATTGTGGTTTAGGTTTTCATTTTCATTTCATATCTTAAAAATAATCATCCTTATGTTTAGCATTTAGGAAGAAATGAAAGGAGAGAGGAAGAAGGGGGAGGAAGAAAGAAGAGGAAGAACAATAGGAAGAACGAGAGATGAGATGAGATAGCGAGAAGAAGGAGCAAGAGTTTGAAACGAGATTTTTACATAATGCAATATAATGTGTTTTTTGTTCCTTTTCTTCTCTAATTTCATTTTTTCTTTTACCTGCAATTATAATGGCTAATCTGAAGATTGCTATAAATGATTGTTTTCCTAGACAGGCTACGAGCCTATCATCTCATATTGGGATCGAAAATAAGATAAAAATCAAAGGGAAACTTATAGAGAGGCAGCTTCAAATGTTTATAAGGATTGTGTTTGAAAAATTTGTGGATATGGACATAGTCTTCAACAGCCCACTAGTCCACCATATTTTATTTAGGGAAGTGGAAAGTAGTAGGCTTGATTCTATGACTTTTGACTTGGATAGGAAGATTGTTGAATTTTTGAAGGAGGATTTCCTATTGATGATGGGATTGTGGCAATCACCTACTACACTAGTTTGTAGTGTTAAAGTAATGGAAACACTACAATTGAAGTGTTTCTATAATTTATTAACGATAGAAGTGCATTCCACCAAGTTTGAAGAATGTTATAAGGCATTAGAATTCAAAAATGACTTCGATGCAATGAAAATTAGTCTTGTATATTATAAGTTTAGGTTGATAGGAAAAGACAAGACAAAAAGTAGCATTGATAAATCGTTATTGGATGACATGGAGGACCTCAAATACTTCAACAACTTAAATTGGGGACATGCTTTATGGGAGAGAACCTTTAATGGTCTAAAAAAAGCATTAAAAGACAAGGTCAGCTCGTACGAGGAGAAGGTGAAAACAAATAAAAATTACGTTCTGAAGTACAATCTACTCGAATTTTCTCACGCGTTCCAGGTATCAATTCTTACATGTTTCTTTATCATAAAACGTGTAATGAATTCTCATTATTTTCTAATAAACTAAAATGGTTTTATAGCTTTGGGCATATAAGATTATATGCACTATTACTGAAAGAGCTGCATTTCGACTTAACAATAATGCAATGCCTTGATTTCTAAGGTGGTCATGCTCTTATTCATTGTCTAACAAGCTATTGCAGAAAGATGTCTTCAACTCCCCTGTCGTGAGTAACAAACACTTTTTCACATTATATGCGATTGTTTTAGTATTTAACATTGTTTACAATATATTGTTCATGTAGTTGATGATCACCCTGTTAACGATGTCTGATGTGGAGAGGCAATTTAGATACTCAAGTTGAAAAATTCCCAGTGTATTTAGAGCTCGAGGAGAAAGATATGATGTTGTCAGTGTCAAGAAGCTCAAAAGAAGAATGGGTAGACATTGGCCAAGAGGAGGTATTTGAGACACATGAATCTCATGAGGGGTCCATATGCCTTTCCAATTCGATCATGAGTCTTGCCACGAAGAGGAGTTTGAGATGCATGAGTCAAATCACCGTGTACTAGAGCCAAATGTCAACTCAAACAGAGACTACATGCAAATCTTAAACAAGAGAGTCTCGAGAGTAGAGACTACATTGGGGGAGGTGAAGGTACAAATGCGAGCAATCACTGAGATGTTACAAACCTTATGTCGGGTATGTATATTTCACGATTTGTGGATGAGTCACTTAACCTGTGTGTTTTGCGTGTTTTGTACCAACGTAATGGTGTAATTATGTAGAACGATAAGGAGGACGAGCCATGTGATGATGGGCACAATGGTATAGACAAACAACATGTCAAGAGGAATCCTACCATTGAGTCTATTACCACTAACGCCACCCTTTCAAGCACCACTATTATCGACCCTACTACTAATGCTACCCTCACTGGGACCACTCCTATTGAGCATACCTCTGAGCCAATCACCATCACTGCTATCGTGTCTATAACCACCAAAAATCTTATAGTCACCACCACCACTCCTATCAACCTATCGCTGATGCCACCCTCACTGAGACCACTCCCATTGAGAATACCTCTAAGTCGACCACCACCACTGTCATCGTGCCTATGACCACCACGACTCTCACCCACACAAAAAGTAAAATTAAATTGTTTCTGTTAAACTCTTGTTAGTAAATCTCATTTCTTTCTTTCTTTTCTTTCTATCATTTCTTCCTTTTGTTAACAACCACTCTCGTTCATTTTTCTCGTTTATATATCTAATACCATTTTCCTTTCCTCTCGTTGGACTAGCCCCACTCTCATTTTTTCCCCTTACCTATCTATAACAGTCATAATGCCACCTCACAAACAAATCATTCCTATCGCCTAACACAACCTGTATGATTTAAGTAAATGTGAAATAATACAGTGCATATGTATACTTATTTGGAGTGTGAAACTGCTTATATTTGTTGATTTAACAACGATTATATGTTACAATATTCGTATTTTTTGGAAACTTTGCAGTTGAATGCTTATGAGTTTTTTTTTTAGATAGAACAGACGGATGTACGCAAAATACCAATTTTACGTTTTCTTTTCTTAATGAAACTTAACGTGCACAAGATTTTTCATTAAATGGATTTGAAAGAATTGTGGGTTTGTCAATTCTTTTTTTTTTCAAAATATTGGAAAATTCGTTCAACGACCATTAATTACAAGAAAATTGGCAGAAAATTGATATGTGGTAAAGAACGAGATGCAGAAATGAGAGGAAAGAAGATGAAGCGAGAGGAATGAGGGAGTCGAACTGAAAATTAAAATTAAACAAAGTCTGATTTCTGTCCGATGAAGAATGAGAGGAAGGCACGAGAGGAACGAGTCCAAAATGAGAGGAATATGCGAGAATCTGGGTGCATGCATGCTAAGGAGCGTTTTAATGAGAGGAAAGCATGAGAGGACGAAGTCCAAAATGAGTGAAATTGGCAAGAATCTGGGATGCATGCATATCAAGTGCTTTGGGGTCTGAACGAACATTTTTATGCAACTAACATCATACGGAGGCACCGATGTTTTTGAATGGTAGCCAAATTTCGAGTGGACTTCAAAATTTGACCCATCCATACAAAATTTTCAATTCATTTGGGCCCTAAAAAGGGGCCTTTCATACAAAAACTCCAACATTAAACCATATTTAGAGCATGTACTTAAAGAGTATGTTTGGAATGAACAAAGAAAAAAAATGTTTTTAAAAGAATCCTTTATTTAAGGTGTGTACATTTTAATTTCTCAAGTGTGTAATTTTGAAAATAACTCATTTTGAAATAAATTGAAGTAATTCGCGGTCACTCAACATAGTTTTTGAAACTCGTTCCAAGTGTAATTGAAATTATTTTTATAAAAGTCAATTGAAATAAAAATGATTTTTGTGAAAAATATTTTTTTCTTTATTCAACCCAAACATGTCTTTATAAGTATTTCAAAAGCGATTTTGAATGGTTGTCAAACACTTTTAACTTTTTCAAAATGTCTCATTTTCAATATTAAATACTTGAAAATAACATTGACCTATACTTCTAAGAAATTTTAATTACATTTTTTAATATTCGATCATATGCATTTTTATTTAGTTTCTATCGACGTCATTGCTAACAGAAGATTGAGATCGTCGATGTAAACCTATTTGTTTAATCTACTTATTAATTTTTAAGATGTGTTGTGATGTGAAAGTCAATAAAATTATTTATAAAACCAAATGGAGTAAATGGTAATTAAATAGTGCTAAAAAAGGTAATTAAATAAAAATAGGGTTGGTCTATTCTACAAAAAAGAGTAATTAAAAGAAAATGGTTGGCTAATAGTTAATACAATGAGGAGGTGGCTAAGTGAGATACCATGACAGTTCCTTAAAATAATTGAAATTGCACTTGGTTTTTGCTAGCTAGCCTTGCCTTGCCTTGTACGTCTCCAAATTTTCAAAACTAGGGATTCTTTTCTAATAATTATTTCATATCAACCTTTCAATTCATTTTCTTATCTTTTTCTTTTGGGGCAATTTAACTTTAATAAAAAATAAATCGAAGATTGGGCACGAGTCTCTAGATTTTTTTTTTTTTTTTTTTTTGCAAACATGACAAAAAATTTCCACTTGAAAATTTGATTACTATCTGATTTCTTGATTGTCACACCTGCAATTACAACAAAGTTGAAGTCATGGCTTTAGTTTCTTAAAATGTATTTTTCATACAATACAATTTCTCTTTTCTTTAAAGGACTTTTTTAAATATAAAAAATATTTAAAAATATTTACAATTTATAGCAAAAAATAAAATTTCAAAAGTACTGTACTTTTGAAATTCTTTACTATAAAATAGAAATATTTTTGAGATTTTTTTATTTATAAAAATGTTTCTTTCTTTATTCTATGCCCCTTTCTCTCCTCTTTAACTTCTCACTATTATTTTATGGAAAATAATAATAATAAAACAACAATTAGAAAGTCTACTCCAAGGTCCCAGCTCACAAGGTCTTTGGGTTCATGAACTCATGTGGGAACTTTATATATGTACACACACAAAAGCTCTTCAAATTCCAACCTAGATGATCTTGAAGATGGCTGAAACCTTGGTTCTTAATCTAGGGGCTAAAACTTTTAGGCTTTGGTTTAACATTGTTGTAGCTTTAAAATAATTATTAGTAAATGTATTTTTTTTTTCTTTTTGTAAAATGAACTTTTAATATAATGTGTATTAATGTTTGATAAATTTAAGCTTTATACTTGAATAAGTTGATTGGTAAATAAATATTAAATTATCATGTTTAAATGTAATAACTTAAATGGACTTCAAATTATTGTTTTTATAATTTAAAATTATTAAATAATTGTTTAAAATAAATATATAAAATAAATTTTAGTTTTAATTAATATATTTAAATATTTAATTTTATTAAACATTGCCTCTGCTTTTAGGAGAATCTACGACTAGTAAATAGCTGGTTTTTAAAAGGATGTGAAATGACGTGTGATTTTGAAGTGATTTTAATGGATTTAATCATAATTTATTGTAAAAAGAAAACAAAATGTTAAGATTTTGTTATAATCACTGCTCTTCCTCCCAAAATCAACCTCAAATGCATTCTTAGGCTAGTTCAGTAGATTAAGGGATTCTTTATTCGAACTCATTTAATTTAATGTCGTTTGCAGTACTCCAATTACTATTAGTTTCGACTTGTTGAGCTTTCGATAAATTTTTGAACTCACAAGTGAGGGATGTTAATATTGGGTTAACTACGTGATAATTATTATAATCAATTTTTGAAAATTAAAAATAAAAAACAATTAAAATGAAATATGCGAAAGACCACTAATGTTTTTAACATTTACAAGAAGTAACTAATTGAGTAGTTGACAGATGATCCAAGAGTTTAGTTTCGGTCAAACTTTTCTTCTTTGGATTTCGAAAAGAATTAGCAAACTCAATCTTTAACGCTTGAACCAATGTAAGATATTACATTTTCCATGTGTTACGTTCTATAGCGACTTTGATTAGCCACGACCCAAAAAGGAAACTCATTCTCTTTCGTACATCCAATTTTGCTCCATTTTGACATCTATGTCTCTCTCATTACAAAAAATTTACCTTTTTCCATGCAAAAAAATGTGGGAATAGGTTATGCCAATGCATTTTTTTGTGTCGGTACAATCGTCGTCGTATCCATGTTGGGAGAAGTGCCTCCCGACGAAAACTATTTTTGTCGGTATAATTTTTGCCAATGCAATATTTTGTGTCGGCATATGTGTTTACCCAACAAAATAAAATTTGTGTCAACAAAAGTATATTTCTAAACAAAAAAATTTTTTAGCTCAATAGATAAATTTCTGCCAATGTTTATTTGCGTCGGCATAAGTTGTTAATGAATTTCTCATTCAATGTTTTGTAATAGCAGCTTAATCTCATGAATTGTCACTTTTTAGGATTTAGGATTATGGATAGATTCTTCTAGTGTAACTTTAGGGATGTAGGAAAAAATGGTTTGATTCTTTACTTAAATCATTCCCAATAAGTGGACCTTGTCGACCCTCAACACAAGACAAATAAAGCATTGTGATAGTAGTTGTGGCGACATGAGTATGGTTTCTCTAGAGTTTCTTATGGTTTCATACATATGTTTATATGCTACATGTTATATTTATATATTCCTTCCATTCTATGTTTATATTTCATTCATGTGTGTGGTATAGTTAATAATATAAAATATATATTATTATTGGATTTGTAACCAATTTTGATATCTATATTGTGGACACGTCTTAAGGAGATCTTTATATATTTTTCAGACCTCAAACAGCTACTGATCAGGCTGTTGATTGAATATGAAAATTTATGGATCTCAATCAAGTTGTCTTGGTTAGTGGAAAGAATTTATTCAAGAAAGCTTGTGTCAACTCATCCCATCTGATGATAGTCTATGATGGAACAGTCTCCAACTAATCTTTAGCATGGTCCTCAAAAGAAAAAGAGAACAATCTTAATTTAATTGCATCATTCGAATTTGTATTCATCTTTTATCATTATGTATATTTCAATGAAATATCTTAGATGTTTGTGAGGGTCATCGGTGGAATGTCCTTGAAAAGTATTGTCCCTTATCATCTGGATCAATCCTGGCTTCACCTCGAACTTGTTGACATTAATAGGTGTATTAATGATTCGAGGTCAAGGCATCGGGAGAGTTGGTTGAAAATACTCCCTGATTTCTTTTGTTGCTACTTCTTCATCCATATCGACCAATAACTTTCTTTTAACTTTTAGATTTCTCTTAAAAGTCCTTTCCATCTCAGGTTAGATTTGCCATGTGGCATTGCACTAACAAATAACCAATCAATCTTAAACAAAAAGGAAAAATAAATAAAATACACCTTCAATTAAAAACTATCCTATTCTATGAATATTAAACAAAACTGTTACTCTGATCCCAACAATCACGCCAAAAACTTGATACATGCAAACACACGTGTCAAATTATAGTATAATAAATCGGTCTTAGAGACAGAGTATCATCCTCAGAAGATCAAATTTACAATTTAATTTAGCTATTCAAGAATTGCTTCAAATTTATTTAAGGATTGGAAAACTTGTTGTTTTGATTTTCTAAAATAAAAATTAAAAATAAAAGATAAAGATGAAATCTCTAGAAAATAAATCATCCCACAGTTTTTATTCTATTTATTATTTTATTAAATAATGCTAGGGTTTCTATGAATTATTGTATCATTGTCATATTTAGGTCTAGAAAGTATCAGCCGTATTATTTCCTTTAAAAAAAAATTTTTTTATGCAATTCAAATTGATTATTAATTTCTTGAAATCAAATAAGAAAACATGGCATTAAGCAAAGTCATCAACAACTACCAATATTAACCTAACTATTTTCACAAGATATTAATAATGGTTTAATGTTATAGATCCAATTAATCATGTAATATTTCTATTGAATATTTAGTCTAAGAGTTATTGATGACCAGTCAATAAAAAAAACAAACATAATACAATTTAAAAAACATAACAATGGACCAAATTCGTAAAACTCTGAACTTTAATTTAAATCCATGAGAAACCTTGTCAAGAGCCTAGAACTAAGAAGTCTAGCCATTCATACTTATAGAAAATAACAAGAATTTAAGTGGGTTTTTATTAGGTTTTTAGTGAAATTAAAGGCCCAGTGGCATTATGGTAGTTATAGACAAATGACATTTTTTGTAATTAAACTCATCTTCTTCTTTAGAGCTGAAAAAAATTCATGAAGCACAATAGCATGTTTGAAGTAGACGCACGTAGAAACCAGGTTGGTGGCAAACACACGTCCAGTGAGTCGGCGGTAGGAGATCGCGTCCGGCGAGTTCGACAGGTGAGTCAAACTACAGTTTCCAGTTGCATGGGTGCTCGTCGATCACGGCGTTCGGCAGTGGGCCGCAATATGAGCGGTAGTTTTCTTTGTCTGGCGTGAGTTTCGTTCGACGTGGGTTTGCTGGTCGTCAGCAACAGAGAGAGATGGTGAGGCTGCGAGTGAGTGTGCAAGTCAGATGCGTTGGTTGCAATGCACTCGATTATGGCTATTTTTCAGCGGATTGTTCTCAGTTTCAGAGACGACGTCGTGAGCGGATCTCTCGGTATCAGTGGCTATCAAATTACAGATTGGTGATTATTGTTGATTATCTGTAATTGTAAATTTCTCATTGCTCGTAATAAAATTTATTCAAGCTAGTTCTCAAAATGGATGTAGACCAAATTGGTCGAATCACTATATCTTGGTGTTCGTTCTTTGTTGCTTTCAATTTATTTTGTTGATTGTTTGCATTCTTTTTGGTCATCTAAGTTAGGTTCAAAACTCTCACACGTGGTATCAGAGCCATGCTCCTGAATTAACCATGCTCGGTAGAATCTTCGATGCCAAACAAAGATGTATAGTGGAGCCTTAGAGGTAGTCATGGTGTGATCCGTGGTTGAACTCTATTGGATAGACAGTATGCTTGGGTGAAAAGGAGTTAGCCTAGATATGAGTTAGACGAATGGATGACTGTTTGAGGGGAGGCTCGGTGATCCTTTGTTCAAGGGGAAGATTGTTAGGAATGCGACCAAAGTCCCACATTGGTTAGATAAGAGGAGGATCATGGGTATATAAGTGAGGATGACTATATCCATTGGCATGATGCCTTTTGGGGTGAAACCAAAAATAAAGTCATGAGGGTTTATGCCCAAAGTGGACAATATCATACCATTGTGGAGATAGTTTAAGGGTCGTTTTCCCTATCAAGTGGTATCAGAGCTCTATTCGATCCAAGGAGGGTGTACTGGGATATAGATGAGATGGCCTATTTGAGATAATTTTGTATCTATCAGATGGAGTGCTTAAGCTAGTAGATGAGGTCAATACTACAACAGAGTTATGGAATAAATTAGAAAGTCTTTATTTGACTCTGTCTTTGCCAAATAAATTATATCTAAAAGAGAAATTCTTTAGATATAAGATGGACTCTAGTAAAGGCTTAGAAGAGAATTTTGATGAATTCCAGAAGATTATAGTTTATCTCAATAACATCAGTGAGAAGATGTTGAATGAAAATCAAGCAGTTATTCTTCTAAATTCATTGCATGAATTGTATCGAGTTAAGGCAACTATTAAATATGGATGGAATTCATTGTATATGGATATAATGTTGGATGCCTTGAGAACCAGAAACCCCGAGATTGAAAAAGAACGCAAGGATAGAGAGTTGCTCATGGCCAGAGGCAGAAGTGAGAAAAAGAACGAAAAAGGAAAAGAGTCGAGATCCAGGTCAAAATCAAAGGGGAAAGTTAGAAAGTGTTTCCTATGTCATAAAGAATGACACTTTAAGAAAAATTGCCCTTTGAATAAGAGCAAGGAAGCATCAAGTAGCAAGCATGTAGGGGAATCTAGTGCAGCAAATGTCACTGATGGGTATGATTTAGCAGAGGGCTTAATGGTGTCCAGCTGGGATATTCAGGATGTTTGATTATGGATTCAGGGTGTACCATATAGTTTTGGAATCTTAAGTCCATATACTCTCCACTACGATCAGATCGTAGTGTTTTTAATCTTTTTACCTAACAAGTTTTCAACTTCAGTCTTATACTTCTTGAACTTTTGGGGAATCTAGTGTAGCAAATGTCACTGATGGGTATGATTCAGCAGAGGGCTTGATGGTGTCTAGCAGGGATTTTCAGGATGCTTGATTATGGATTCAGGGTGCACGTTTCACATGACTCCTAATCGGAATTTCTTGATTGATTTTTAGGAAAATGATGAGGGATCAGTTTTGCTTAGTGATAATGGTCCTTGTGATGTAAAAGGAATTGGGTTAGTTTGAATTGCACACATGATGGAATGATCAAAATTCTAACAAATGTAAGATATGTTCTAGAACTTAAATGAAATCTAATTTCTCCGGACAAATTAGATAGTGTAGGTTATTCCTATAAATATAACAATGGAGTTTTGAAGGTTATCAAGGGTTATTTGTTTAAGCTGAGAGGGACCTTGAGGAATGGCCTTTATGTGTTAGAGGGTACTGCAGTTTTAGGTAGTGTTGCTGTTGCATCTGGGAAAGAAACAAATAAGTCTATATTATGGCATAACAGACTAGCTCATGTGAGTGAAAGAGGTCTTCAAGCTCTTTCACAACAAGGTTTGCTTTGAGGAGTTAAAGACATTGAACTCCCATTTTGTGAACATTGAATAATGAGAAAGACTACCAGAGTGAAGTTTGGAAAAAGTAAGCATTCTACCAAAGGAATTTTTTATTATGTTCATATAGATTTGTGGGGTCCTACAAAGGTACCTGTTCACTGCTGAATTGATGTTGTAAATAAGCATATATGGACATGGACAATGATGAATGTGAATCATACAAGCTCATGTTGCCATAAACTTGATGACTTGGAAAGATGGAGATGTGGATGTTGTGTTATGCTAATATACACTTTATGCGATACTACTTCTAGATGTATGCGTTATTAATAGAATGCTTGTAGTATACTATGCGTTGTCACAAGTTTCCTTTTGCTAAAACCAAGTATAATTCAACGCAAGTTTCTCGGAGTGATCTGAGGTCGAACACAGGGATTGTTGTCGTTAATGTGTTACATTTGTGATATATGCGACCAATTTTTACAACTAATAAAGATTGTATGTTTGTACAGGAAATCAAAATTGCAGTAAAGTAAAATTGTGTAGATAAACTAAAGTTGCGTTAATAAAATAAATTGCGATAAAAATAAACCTAAGCTAACGTGATGCAAGATACAAGATACATGATATACATGATGCTGAGTTAGAGACTGACTATGAAGTTTATATAAAGGATCGTGGTATGCGGTGGCAAGTCTTTATGAATAAATTAGAAATAGAAAGGATAACTAGTAAAAATATCGCAAGTTTATTAATTACGTTAAAGATGTAACTAGGTTCTGCTTTCCCTTGACATATACCTCTCGGTGATCAGCCACATTCCCATATCTCTATTGTGAAACAGGGATGAATGTCATGAATGCAAGGTTGCTTCCATCTCTGGAAGTACTTCTCGCTTTAGTTAATGCATTCTATTAACCCTCTCTCGATAGACGGAATGGCATCTTCACTTTTGCTCTCACAGGTGAAGATGTCGTTTAGCATGCCTTAACTAAACATAATTATTTCCTTATCACAGATTAATTTACTTGCTTAATTCTTACTAATTACCAGGGGATTAAGAAGACATCATGGAGAAAGTGAAATATGGATGAACGGAAATAGGCAAAGAGATAGAGATGGAAATGATCATAACATTTAATACTACGATTAAGCGTCTGATACATAGTGTGAATGATAGAGATTAAGAAGATGAATACAATTGATGATAAAGAAATAAAAACAATTACAGAAGAGTGTCAACGTCTTGACACAGATCTGGACGGTGGTTTTGCTTGTCGGCGTGTTGAGTGGATGAAGAGAAGAGCTTCCCTCTTAGGCTTGCTTCTCTGGTAGAAGTGACCATCGTACAGAGCTTCAACGACGGTGATTGGAAGGATTCTTTCCCAGAGACTCACCTCTCGACCTCGTCTCTTAAATCTTCCCGGATCTACTATGATTAGTCGCTCAACCAGTTTCTTTCTCAGACCAGTATATACACTTTTCTCTGTATTCAAGCATGTTTTCTCAGTGGAATGGTCGGTGCTATTTATAGGCTCAGTTTTGACTCTCTGACTTGTGGTCCCCACTTTATTGTTATTGCAGCTCCTGAAATGGTGGAGTGAATATTCCTTCTATTACGCAATCAATCCCATCAGAAATGCACAATGGTCAGCTGCACACGCGTCAGAATCCTCCGCATTTACGTTGCTCTTCACATCTTCGATCGTTTTCCTACATGCGATGTTTTTTTTATTACCGCATGCGGTTGAGATTCCGTTGATCGCTTAGCTCTTGATCGATTGTCGCATGCGCCATCATTGCGTTGATCGTCTATTCATTCCTGAATGATGGGCGCAATGTGACGTAGATGCGTTGTTTAGTTTATCTTGAGCCATGAACGCATGCGGTGACTTGATTTCCTGCAAAACAAACTTGAAATATTCTTTTCTACCATCGCAATGGTGTCAGTGGGTGTATTGACGACAATTTATAATTCTCGCATTTCTTAGCCAATTTTCATACAATTGATGCAACTTTCCTTTCTTTTGGCCTCAATATCTAAATAAAATAGTATAAATAACTTGTATTTCTACAAGTTATTAGTACCTTCTATGGGAGGTTCGAGATACTTCATGTTGATCATCAATGATTTTTCAAGGAATGTGTGGATGTATCCACTGAAATAGAAGGATGAAGCTTTTGGGAAATTTCTTGAATGGAAAAAGAAGTTTGAAAACCAAACAGGCAGAAAGGTAAAGTATCTGAAGACAAACAATAGTTTAAAATTTGTGAATCACAAATTTGATAAATTTTGCAAATAAGAGGGAATTACAAGGCATTTCACTGTTACGTACACTCCACAGCAGAATGGTTTAGCTGAGAAGTTTAACATAATAATTATGGAGCATACAAGATGTCTCTTGACAAATGCTTCATTACCCTTGAAGTTTTAGGGGAAAGCTTCCCAAACAGTTTATTATCTCATTAATAGGAGTCCGTTCTCTACTTTAGACCTAAAGACTCCTCAGGAGATATGGATAAAAAATGCTCCAAGTTTGGATCATCTCAGAGTGTTTGGATGTTCAGCTTATGCTCATGTTAAGGAAGGGAAGCTGAATAAGAGGGCACTGAAATGTATGTTTATTAGCTATCCTCAGGGTGTTAAAGGATATAAACTTTGGTGCTTGGAAGAGGGCAGAAATAAATGTATTATTAGCAGAGATGTGACCTTTAATGAAACAGAGATGCCACTTTGTGTCAAAGAGCAGCAAAAATAGCAGATAGTTGATCAGGTTGAGGCAGAGGTTAAAATTGATTCTAAAGCACGATCATCAGTTAGTTCAAGCAAATCCAGTGATCAGTCATCCAGTTCTGATGGTAGACAACCTCAACTGCAGAGGAATTTGATTGATGAGGGAGTTTTCAGTGAAGAAAGTTCAAGTAGCAATGACCTACATAACTATCAGCTTACATGTGACAGGCCTCAGTGGGTGAGGCAGGCTTCTACTATGATTATGCTGATTTAGTTGCTTATGCTTTTACTTGAGCAGTTGATAGTATTGAAGCAAAGCCTCTTACTTTTGAGGAGGCAATTGTATCTGATTTGAAGGAATAATGGAAGAATGTTATGGAAGCAGAGTTGCCCTCGTTGCAGAAGAATCAGACATGGTCATTGGTTCCAAGGCCTACTAATCAGAAACTCATTCAGTCAAAGTAGATTTATAAAATCAAGCCAGGTACAAGAGGTAACAACAAACCTAGGTATAAGGCTAGACTAGTAGCCAAGGGCTACACTCAAAAGGAAGGAGTTTACTTTTATGAGATTTTCTCTCTGATGGTGAGGCATTCGTTCATTTGATTAATTTTATCTATTTCTATTCATTTTGATATGTTTGTTGAACAGATGGACGTCACCACAGCTTTCCTTCATGAAGAATTGGAGGAAGTGATCTACATGGCTCAACCTAAGGACTATGAGGTGAAAGGAAAGAAAGACATGGTTTTTCGTCTTCACAAGTCCATCTATAGACTGAAGCAATCGCTGAGACAGTGGTATATCAGGTTTGACACCTTTATTCTGAACCAGGAGTTTCACAGGAGCTCATATGATGCCTGTGTGTACTGAAAACTATCTCAGGAAGGTACATATATTTATCTACTTCTGTATGTAGATGATATGATCCTAGTGTCTAAGGATTATTCTGAAATCAGTGATCTCAAGAAACGGTTGAGTAGTGAATTTGAGATGAAAGATTTAGGTGAACTAAAAAGGATCATAGGCATGGATGTGAAAAGAGATAGGAAGAAAGATTTGTTAATCATTTCGCAGAAGAGTATGTGCATAAACTGCTTGAGAAGTATTATATGTCTAGTTGTAAGGCAGTTTCAACACCCTTAGCATCTCATTTTAGGCTTTCTTCATCTCAGTGTCCTGTTACTGAACAAGAAAAGTTAGAGATGTCTAATATTCCCTATTGTAATGCTATTGGAAGTATTATGTATTTGATGATTTGTACTAGGCTTGACCTGGAATATGCTATGAGTATGATAAATAGGTTTATGTCAAATCCTAGGAAGAAGCATTGGAGTGCAGTTAAATGGGTGCTTCAATATTTGAAAGGTAGTGTCAGTGTATCATTGTGATTTAGCAAGGATTGTGATAAATCAGCATAGTTGGAAGGCTTCACAGATGCAGATTACGCTACAGACCTTGACAAAAGAAGGTCTCTATCAGGTCACATTTTTCATTTGTTTGGTAATGTGGTCAGTTGGAAGGTTGCTCTACAGTCAGTTGTTGCTTTGTCTACTACTGAGTCAGAGTATATTTCAGTGGGTGAAGCTGTTAAAGAGGCAGTGTGGTTGAAAAGAATAGTTGGTGAGTTGTTGTCGCAGGAGTTCATTCCTATCGTCCGTTGTGATAGCTAAGGTGTTATTCATCTTGTGAAGAATCCATCTCATCACGAACGGCCTAAGCATATCAATGTCAAATTTAATTTTATCAGAGAAGTTGTGGCCCAGAAAATGTTGAACTGGTCAAGGTTCATACAGTTGAGAATTTGTCAAATATGTTAACCGAAGTTCTTCTAGCCCATAGGTTTAAATACCTATTAGATGAGCTGAATATTAAATCTGGATGATAGGAAGTTTGGAGAATCAGCCTAGCACATAAATACTCTTGTTATGAGGGAGATTTATAGAAAATAACAAGGAATTTAATTGGGCTTTATTGGGTTTTTGGTGAAATTAAAGGCTCAAGTGACATTATGGTAATTATGAACAAATGATATTTTTGTAATTAAACCCATCTTCTTCTTTAGGGCTGAAAAAAATTCGTGAAGATCAATAGGGAAAAAAAAAAAAAGAGACAGTTGTCTTTTTGAAGTAGACGCACGTAGAAGCAGGGTTGGTGGTAGACACACATCCGGTGAGTTAGCGGCAGGAGATCGCATCTGATGATTTCGACAGCAAGTCAAACGATAGTTTCCAGTTGCATAGGTGCTCGCCGGTCACGGCGTCCAACAGTGGGCCATGATTTGAGCGGTAGTTTTCTTCGTCCGACGTGGGTTTCGTTTGGCATGGGTCATCGGTCGTCAACAACAGAGATAGACTGTGAGGCTGCGAGTGAGTACGCTGGTCAGAGGCGTTGGTTGTAGTGCACTCGATTTGGGCTGTTTTTTAGCAGGTTTTTCTCGGTTTTAGAGATGACGTCGTGTGCGGATCTCTTGGTATTAGTGGGTATCAAATTACAGATTGGTGATTATTGTTGATTATCTGTAATTGTAAATTCCTCATTGCTCGTAATAAAATTAATTCAAGCTGGTTCTCAAAGTGGATGTAGACTAAATTGGTCGAACCACTATATATCTTGGTGTTCGTTCTTTATTGCTTTTGATTTATTCTGTTGATTTTTGCGTTCTATTTGGCCATCTAAGTTAGGTTCAAAACTCTCACAAGTGGTATCAGAGCCATACTCGTGAATTAACCATGCTTGGTAGAATCCTTAGTGTCGAATAAAGATGTATAGTGGAGCCTTGGAAGTAGTCACGGTGTGATCCGTGGTTGAACTCTATTGGATAGGCGGTATGCTCGGGTGAAAAAGAGTTAGCCTAGATATGAGTTAGACGGATGGATGACTATTTGAGGGGAGGCTCGATGGTCCTTTGTTCAAGGGGAGGATTCTTGGGTATGCGACCAAACTGCCACATTGGTTAGATAAGAGAAGGATCATGGATATATAAGTGAGGATGACTATCTCCATTGGCATGAGGCCTTTTGGTGTGAAACAAAAAACAAAGTCATGAGGGTTTATGCCCAAAGTGGACAATATCATACCACTGTGGAGATAGTTTGAGGATCATTGTCCCTATCAATACTTATCAAAGACATAATTTCATATGAATTAGTGAATAAAAACAGTAAAGAAGAAGAAAAGAAAAGGGAAAAGCTAATATCATAGTTGTTCCCCGTCTTGAAGAACGTCAATTTTGCATTGATTGCAACTTGGAGTCTAGAACGAACTCTGTACGGACTTCTCTCACAATAGCTCTCTACTCTTTTTGGTAGCAACAATACACTTTTGGGCTATAGAGTTTGGTGCTAAATAAAGCTAGAATTTATATAGGCAATCACTTTCCTAAATTATGTAGGAATTGGAATATTAGTATATAACTCATAACCATTTGACTTGATTACGAAAAGTAAATGAAAGAATCTAGAATCTAATGCTTTAGATAGATAGAGAATGAAAAAAAAAAAAACAAAGAAACGAGTGGTCATTCGCCTAAAATGACCAATTGAATCCAAAGTTTTAACCAAATTATGAAATGTAGTTATTAGAGTAGTGAGAGATAGCTTGTCCACACAGTTTTCACGCCTCTTTTTGTCCTAATTTGCCACTCTTCATGAACTTTGACCCCTTCTCTTGTCCTACATCAAACTTTGACCTATTATGGGAGTGTTTTCATCACTCTAATCTCAAAATAGCTTGTTTTGGTCCAAATGCTTGATTTCCTATAATTAAACATAATAAAATATCAATGAATACAAATTAACAAGAAAACTAAAATATTATAAACCAACTAATGCACTTTTTTAGTGCATTTCAATAAACTAAGTAAATTTGTAATTTTGAGGAAAATAATCCAAGTGCTCTGCAAAACATAGGAAATTGAACACTAATATGGTGTCAAATCACTGACACTCACTGACACTCTGATGCTCAAGTCAATAAAAGGTTGAGATGAGTGAAAGTTATAATGACTAGTAGTGAGTATTTTCATCGTACCTTTATAAATCATTTTGATTGCTTGTATAAATTTAGTAATAATATTAATCATAGTGTCACAATGCTACCTGATAGTGTCACAATGTTGCAAACCAGTAGCCATAGTTCGTGACGTTGTGGACCATGAGTCATGATGCGATTCATATTGTGGCGACGCTTTGGATTTTGAAGCGTCCTCCAACTTGCACCTCAAGCGACGTCATAATGCTATGGGGGCAAACTTCGTGATGCTGGCTTTCCTTTTTCCTCAATCTATTTTTTTTCATAGACAGAAAGAAAGGGTGTCGATGAAAGGATCAAATATCATTGTGGAAGTGCTTGAATGTTAGTGCCATTGTTTTTGGATACATTTAGAATTCGAGAAAAATAGAGAAATAAACATGCATAGATGTAGTATAGGATAAACGTACATTTTAATTAGCCTTGAAGATTGTCTTCTTGGTTTCTCTTCTAAGCCGTCTTTCCACATACAGAATCGATGGCACATTACAACTAGTGTCTTCCCTGCTATTCTTCGACAAGGAACAGATGGTAGGATCTGTGATATTATGAAAGATTAAGAAAAGGAATAAGAAATTTTCTCATAGAGAACTTTTTTCTATTCTTGAAATTTTCAGAGAGAATTGGAAAGAGTTTTTGGAATATCAAAATTACGTGTCTGGTCTCTGCTATTCTCTCCTAATTCAGAGAATGTATTTTAACTCTCCTCCTCCTCACACACATTGAGAAGTTATCTTGTTTAAATTATTTATTTAATTATATATATATTAAATCTAATTTAATTAAATAAATATTAATTAATTAATTAATTAATTAAATATCACATATTTAATTAAATTTATATTTGAATCATATTCAAGTATGATACTCTCTCATGATCTATAGTTATAATATGAATCTCATTTATTTTAATTTTAACCTATAGTTTTAATACGAATCTAATTCATATTTATTAATATTTGAATCTCACTAAAAAACATTATTCTCTCATATTATACAAAATATTATCCTCTCATATTATATAGTTTAATTTGAATCATATTCAAAATAAACTATATTTTAATGTATAAATATAGATTAATTATATCATATACAATTAATTTCCTTAATCAATTTAAACATTTCAAATTCTTTTAAAACAAATATTTCTTGGTTTACCCATATTGATCTAGTAGAGGGACCTAATGGACGTACAAATTAGAACATCCACTAATCCGAGATTAACTAGTCAAACTCTTTAATTATGTTAATCAACATTCATTAACTATGGGTCACTCCATTAAAGACCCACAGTTGCACTCTTCGCACTTTAGATATATTTCTATGTCCACAGATAATCATTATCTGTAAGTTGATCCTTCACAAATTGCTTGTAATTATAGTTGGGTCAAATTATCATCT